>NC_056730.1:775890580-776075580 GCF_019279795.1 Protopterus annectens | reverse complement strand
ACATACTATATAATGCTATAAATATGCCTTTATTTTATAACATAAGAGATTAAACTACTATTTACTTGTCCTTCAGAATGATATAAAACAATATGAAGTGTTTAAACAGAAAAAAATCAATGTGCATTTGCTTCATTACCTATGCATCTAAAGGAGCATGTTAGTTATGTTTGTAACTGAATATCAAGTTTTGTTTTATAAAGGTTTATCTAAAAAATATCATACTGATTTATATATATAGCACTCTATTTACAGACATAAGCAAGAAGTCTACAAATCCATAATAATGTGAATGGCTGCCAATATGGAACACAGTAGATGTCTAGACTATATATTTAGACATTTGCTATTTCATGCAAAGTAAATGCCTTATACAGTTTTCTAGTAAAGTGAATTTCTTCACTACATAGATCCATCTATGAACTTCTTGTACTAACCTTAGCAATGTGGTATAGGCATTTGTAAGAATTAACCCCATTTAAAACCTTAATATAAGCATACAAGTCTTTGGTACATTCTGTACCTGAGTGTCACTACTTGAATGCTGTCATGAGAACTACAAAAGGAAACTAGAATAAGGCCTTTTAGTCCTAGCTACCACATGCAGAGTGTTATAAGCATCCATAGTGACAACATTCATACTTGCAGTGTTGTTAGTTTTAATTAGAGTGGGTGTATGACTTCACTTCAGGATGCTCATTCCACTGCATGTACAGAATATATCTATAATGATCTATAATGACTTAATGCTTCAGACTTAAACTAATATATAGTCCTCTTGAATATGAGGCAAGTTAGAGTTGAATACAGGTATACACATTACATAAAAACAAAGTTATGTATATCGACTTTATATCTCAACTTAGCAACCATGTATATTCTGTACCTATGATTTCACAACATATTTGCTGAGAAATTTGCTTGATCATTTCAAACAGCTATATATATATATATGATCTTATAGAGCAAGATTATACAGCTATAGATATATGATCTTATACAGCAAGATGATACAAGTACACTTACATAGTCATTTTGTTACAAACAAACATATACATGTGATATTTCTTCTGGCTGATGTTGGTTATTATCAAACTCATATCATTAGTATGTTATCAAAATAAGACTAAAATAGTACAATATTCTCTGTCATTTCAACTGTGATAGCAAAAAACACATATTTTACTTGTGTAGACTCAAATGCATTCATTTGAGATTATCATGAGTATGTATGAAATTAGATTACCAATGGGTTGCATGAGTTAAATTATTCACTTGTCTTCCAGAAAATGTTGTAAGAAAATCTAAAACCAAAAACCAATTTAGATGTATTGATATTCATTGATAAAACCAAACTAAGATTAAAATGGTTAAATGGCTGATAGAAACTGACAAACTACAGCATTAAGAGGTTTACTATCAAATATTGAAAGCCACAAAAAATTCTAGTCACTTGCTCAAACTGACATTTTGAATTTGGCAATGTCACGTTTACAAAATGTTGGAAATCATCACATTGACATCCACATTCAAACGTATTCCAAATGTCAGCAGGTGACATCAGAACCTCAGGCAGTTGTGCTGAAGCTGCCGTAGGAATTGTAAATCTACAACACAAGTTTTTACAGTTTTGCACTCCCACACCCCTTGAAAATTATATATTCCAACTCCAATATTAAACTACAGTGAGGGAAACAGTAAATTTCCCAATACCCACAGTAGTGCGATCTCCAATCAGAATGTTGATCTCATATTAGCGAATGTACACAACAATTTGCTAATGTGAATTTGAAACTGGAAAACATGCATTCAACCATCCCAGTTTCCCCTAAGTGCTGTTACACATTTTGATAGTAATATATATATATATATATATATATATATATATATATATATATATATATATATATATATACATACATATATATATATATATATATATATATATATATATATATATATATATATATATACACACATATATATATATATATATATATATATATATATATATATATCAAAATTAACTCAACTCCATGGGCCAGCACACAGTTCAGCTCTCATTCAAATTTGATATTTAATCAAAATAAAGGCAGATTCCATTCAAGATAGAAGCACATAAAAACATCACTTCCAAACACCAACAGGTGAAAGAAGTATACCAGTTTCAGCCCATAGCCTTCATCAGTGCTAACTAACTGTGCTCCATAACTACATCAGCAATTTCATTGGTTAATTATAATTGCTCATTAACACCAGGGAAAAACAAAGCACCTAGTTTAATTATCCACATCTGTTCCTTGTAGTTTAAGTGTCCACAAGGATGGCAGCCTTTTAATTTGATGCCATCCAATCTCATCTGTATATCAACTGGTACTTCTTTATTCCCTTTCTTAAAATGGTTAAACCAACTACTCATACTTTTCCCTTTCCTATAAGAAAATCTACATTTGCCTGGTAATAAATCTTTTACCCTGTGTAATATGTCCCAATGTTGATGTATGATGTACTGCAAAAACCTAGTATTAATTCCGAAGTCCATCATGAACCTGATAGAGGAGCCTTGTGTCTGATCTTTAACTCGATATTTGAGTGCTTGTTGTCTATGAACTTGTACAGAAGATACAGCCTGTTGAATGCTCCTACTGGAGTAACCCCTATTATGAAACCTCTGTACCATATCTTTAGCCTGTATCTCATAATCAGCCACCACTGAACACATTCTTATAAGTCTCAGAAACTGAGACTTAGGGATGTTATTGATAATATCTTGGGAAAGACAGCTGGTGGCATGAAGAAGGGTATTTATTTGAGGCTGTTTCCTATAAACAGTACTTCTCAAAGTTCTATCCTCTAACACATTTACTTCAACATCCAAAAAAGTAATTACTTTTGGATGACAATTAACAGTAAATTTAATGCCCCACTTATTTTCATTCAAGCATTCTACAAATTCATGTAGATATATATCATCAGAACGCCAAACCAGCCATCAATCATCCAAGTAACAGTGCCAAATGTTCATAGAACCAAGGAAGATGTCATGACTGGTATCATATATCAAATGATGCTCAATAAACCCCATAAATAGGTCCACATAGATGGGAGCAAAAGATGTACCATCACAGTTCCTTTAAATAACAAATAGCATGAATTATCAAAATAAAGAAAACATTTTTAGTCAGCACATGCTCTGTGCGGCATAATAAAAAAGCGTTGAATCCAGGATCATACAAAGACGTCCATGTAAGCCAAAAATCCAGAGCTAGCAGTCTCGCAAAATATGGAATATTGGTATATAATGCATAGACATCCAATGTGCAAAGCAACCAACCTTTTTCAATATGCATTTCTGCTATTATATTAAGGAACTGGGTAGTATCTTGTATACGAGACCGTACATGTACCAAAAGAGGTATTAAATATTTAGTCAAGAAAACCAAAAGGGGTTCTGTTAAAGAGCCCCTGCCTGACACCATAGGTCTAGCTGGTGACTGATTGTAATTTTTATGAATCTTCGGTAACATGTAAAAAGTTTGTCTGGTGGGATTTACCACTATCAAATGATATCTAACTTCTTTAGAAATAACACCTTCCTCAAAAGCCAAATTTAAAAACTTGTCAATCTCTTGTTTAAAAAGTGATGTTCGATCCAGAACCATCAATTGGTAGTATTCATAGGTTCATAGGTTGGTACTAGGCTATCAGCCCTAGGGCCTATACAGGCCTAGTCATAACAATTCCATGGCTATTTCTTCCCACAATATTTACTTCCCTGGACCCCTGTCTAGCAGGGCAACTGACCTGATTCCCAGGGTAAATTTCCTATCTCCCATCCAGTCATCAAGGTTCCTTTTGAAGAGGTCCAAGAAGGTGCTCTGCTTGACATGTATGGGCAGTCTATTCCAGAGCATGGGGAGTCTTTGGGTCAGGAACCTATCCCTCTAGCATGTTTTGTTCATTGTGATGACAAGGTTTAGGTTCCTGGAGCATGTGGCTCTGATGGATTGGGATTTCATTAAGTGCAGCATGTCCAGCAGCTCTGGGTTTGACATAGACTTGTATGTTCAGCAGAGATCACCTCTGAGTAGACGATATGCGACAGAGTATAGCTGGAGTTTTTTTAGTCGGTCAGCATAGGACATCTGCTTTAGGCCTGTGATTCTTTTAGTGAGGTGTTTCTGTGGCCTCTCCAGTAGTTGCAGATGTCTTGAGAGGTACATACCAAATGAGGTGTTGTATTCTATAATGGGTCTAATGAGGGATGAGTACAGTGGGACAATGACCTCCTTTTTTGTGGATGAAAAGCCCTTAGTGATGAGGTGTGCCACATAGAAGGATTTCCTGACTGTTGTTGATGTGGTTATCAAAGGTGAGACCACTGTCCACCTGTGTTCCTAAGTCTCTTATCACACTTTCAGTGTTTAGTGTACTGTCACTTATGTGGTAATTCATAGGTACATGTTTTTTCCCAAAGGGGATAACTATACACTTCTTGGCATTGAGCTTGAGCCCATGGCTCTGGCACCAAGCATCTGTTTCTGTAAGGCCCTTTTGTAGAATATCCACATAATTTGGGCATTCAGTAGTGGCTCCCAGTTTGCAGTCATCTGCAAACTTTGTTAGCCAGAGTCCCTCAGTGTTGGCCTGTACTTCAGTGAAGTAGATGACAAACAAGACCAGTCCCAGGACTGAACCCTGAGGTACTTCACTTGTTACTTGTCTGGAGCTGGATATGGAGTTGGCTACTTTTACAGTGTGGGTTCTGTCAGTAAGCCAGTTGGCAACTCATTGAGTGAAGTAGGGATTTATGCCTAGCTTAGTAAGTTTATCATCATCAGTGGCATGCATCAAGTCAGGGTAATGAAACCTGACAAATGTGAGGGCCTAGTGGTTATAGATGTGAACGAATATATTGACAGAATGTTAACAATACTGTATACAGATACATACGAAAAAGTCTCAGTCAATGAAATGAATATTTCATATCATTGGATTGACCTTGCACTAGAAGATTTGATGTTGAATAGTTAGATTAGTGTGAGTGAACTTGGATTTCTGAAAGTACTGCACCCTAGGACCCCCACCATTTTTGGCATACCCAAGACACATACGAGTTTAGGAGACCCTCCATTGTAGCCTATTGTGGATGCAAAGGCCTCAAAAACCCTCCCTATAGCTAAATACATAGATGTGAACATTAAGAATCTCTTGAGTGAACGCAGTTATATTTTCAGGGATTCTTGGGATTTTTTATCAAAAGTTTCAGACGAGTTATATTCTGAAGAATTATTTGTCACTATTGATGTATGTGAGCTTTATTTTGTCATTCCACACTCTGATGGGTTGAATATGTTCTATGAGTTTTTATGTAACCACCCTAGTATAGACCACAATAAAGCACTGACTATTACCACGTTAATGAACCTGGTTTTAGGAAACAACTTTATAATTTTTGAAAATCAGTTGTTTCAACAACTTAAAGGTGTGGCAATGGGTGCAATTTGTATGCCCATGTTTGCCAACATTGTCCTTGCCCAACGGGAAAGTCAATACATCTTTAACTCTGAGTTTAGTAACTCTTGGACACTTTACGGATGATATTTAGATGACAATGTCATTTTTTGTGCAGGTGGTAGGGAAAAAAGTTAACAATTTTTTTTGTACATTTGAAGAGCAGTACATAATTTTTTTAAGTTTACCATGGAAATAAGTGAAAAGGATGTCCATTATTTGGACGTGAGCATTTCAAAGAATAGAGGTGAAGGTAGGTTTGACTCTAACATATACAGAAAACCTACCTACTCTAACTCGTTACTTCATTTTAAAAGCCACCACCCTATCGGAAAAAGTCCCTGGTCAAAGGCCAGATGGTGAGACTCACCTGTATGGTGAGTAATGACTGTACCTTTAGTGAACAATGTGCAATTTTGAAGGATATGTTGACCAACAGAAGGTATCCAGCTATATTCTTGGACAATAGTTTTTGGGAGGTTATTAGGAAAAGACAGGAAGTCATTTTTAAGCCACTACTTGGGAAAAATGGTGATTTAGTTACCATGAATGGTAAGAAAGACATAGTAAATTTTCAAAGAGCTCTAATATTGCCATATAACATACATTTTGACAGCATTAGGGACATAATACATCATAACTGGGACATCTTTAGAACTGACAGTGAGTATGTGGAGAAAATAGGGAAGGACCCCGTAATGGTGTACAAGAAAGATCTATGCTTCAAAAACATACTTGAAAGACAAAAGAAAAAAAAGTAACCCTGGCCTCATGTCTAAATGTGGACATTGTAATCAATGTAGGTATGTAAAGGAAGGTGAAGAAATTTGTACACTCAGATGGGGGTTGTTAAATTTTGTCAGAAGTTGAACTGCCAGAGCAATAATGTCATGTATCTTGCTGAGTGCCAACAATGTTTGTCATTTTACATTGGTAAGACCAAGAATAAATTTAAAAGTAGGATCTAGCAGCACCAATACGACATAAACAAGAATGACGAAAGAAATGCTCTTGCAAAACATGTGAGAAAAAATCCCACGCATTCTTTTAAATACACTTGAGTAGAAAGGTGGGCTTTGATCAAAGGGGTGGATCTCATGAATTGCTCCTAGAATATAAGGAGTTGGTTTGTTAACTCAGGTGTAATGCACTGGAGCCCCCTGGGCTAAATGAGTCGGCCTCGATCAGCAGAGTTTTGAAACTAAAGGCTGAATATGTTTTTTTTTAGATTTGTGTTTATAAGATTTTTAGTTATCACAATGCTGCTATTTTTGTATGTATGTGTTTTTATGCACACATTTTATCAAAGTGTTTTTTGTAACAAGCAAGGTTTTGAACTATGTAAAAACATGCTTTTTTTGGAAGATTGTATTTTTAAATTGTACAGATGGGAGTGGATTTATTATCATGTGACTGTGATGCACTTATTTAAACATTTTACTGTTGTATGCTGGTGTTCTGAAGAAGTTGGAAACTGTTCTGACGAAAGCTCTAAACTTTTATTAAAGTGGAGTTCTGCAGTTCGTGGTCCACACTGTTTTATTGTTTTTTATCTGAATAGCATATACATTTGATACCACAGTCTTAATTCCAAAAGCAATGACCCTAAACATAGAGAAAGAAAGAGTAGGGGGTGTGACACTCATAAAGTTAAAGGACTACTTAACGAAATTAAATGACATGGACCAAAGTAATTTAAGCCAGTTTAAAACCAAAACATAAAATTCAAATGTTGTGTATATGTCTTACATTTTCTAGACTTTAAAAACATTTAATGTTAATATTATCACATTTGAATAGGACAATTTATGCTTACGCAAGATGTACATGTAACACCAAGGGTTAGCTTATATTGCTGTGCATATAGGATGTGATGCATTCTATGTTGGGATGATTATGAGAATTTTTGTCTAAAAGGATTACAGAGCATTTATATGAAATTAAAGATAAGAACATTAATAATTCTTTAAGTATACATTTAATAGAATTTAGTGAATACAAGAAATTTCACTTTTTTGTTTTAGAAAAAAATGATTTAGATATAAGAGGTGGATGATATAAAGATATGGTAGAACAAAAAGAAACACTGCAGCAATCAGATAAGAGCTCTGGTTTAAATGTTACTATTAACATTAATTTTTTTAAGTCTGAACAATGTGAAAATAAGCCAGGAATATAGCCAGGTGTTAAAGAGTCTCTCTTTTTGTCAATCTGAAATATATATAAAAAATTAGACAAGTACACAGAGAATAGAAGTTAGCAATTGCAATTAAGTTTCAGCATCAATTAGTTGGGTAATAATATAATAAAAAGCAAGAGTTAGCAAATACAATTAAGTTTCAGCATTAATGATGTAAGATAAAACAAGAATAGTTGGACTGTACATTGAGGACTGATGAGTTTACCTGCAAATCAGCTTATAGCTACAGATAGTTAGGTGAAAGGATGGTATAGAAGAGGCAGAATAGATTAAGGACAGTATTTAAGAAAAATATATGAAGTAATGGATAACTATTTGTAGGGTAGCAATGAACAAAGGGGATGCAGAGAAGACAATGAAGAGTTTTGAATAGGAGTAGTAATGGGGTGGTGTTAAAGTAAGTGGGAAGGGGAAGATAAACAGAAAAGTAACAAAAGGCAAGAGGGCAGTATAGACAGTAGAAGTGAGGAAAACAGGAGGGCTGGTATCTAAGTAGGATAGGGAAGGAGAAAGGAAGAAATGGCTACTGGCAGAGTAGGCAGGGATATGAAGTGGATTATGGAGATGTTAGGCAGGATCAAGGCAGGAACAGATACAAAGCCAGGTGTTAAGGAGCCTTTCTTTTAGTAGTTTTTTGAAATTGTGACAGTTTGGTATGGATCTGCTGTCCAAGGGGATTCTGTTGCAGAATAAGGCCACTGCACAACTGTATAGGCTGTGATCTACAGATCATTTAGGTTTAGTGATATTTAAGAGTAGTTGGTCAGAGCTCCAGAGGCAGCAGTTCAGGATATAATCGGTGATGACAGATAAGATGGATGGCCAGGAAGTAGGTTCATTTAGTATGAAATATGTAAGGGCTAGTTTAGAGAGGAGGAGATAGTGAGGTAGTTCAAGCCAGTTTAAGGTTTTTAGAGATAGACAGTGATGTGATTTAAAGGGCTGATTCACAGCAAATCTGACAATTTTGTTCTAGCAGACTTCTATTTTTTTTTTTTTGGGTGGATTGTATGCTGGTTAGAATGGGAGGGGCATAGAGTAGAGCAGGAAGTAGATAAGCATTAGCAAGAGAGATTTAGCAGTCATTGGTTAGGAATATTTTAGATCTATAGAGCAAGCCATGTTTCTGGTGAGTTTTTTCAATACAGTTTTGGAAATGGAGATCATACTTAAGTTGATCATCAATGATAACACCAAGCAGTTAGATGTGTGTCACTACTTCTGCCTTGCTGTTATCAAAAAATGTTATATTAATGGTTGGTTTATAGTGGGATTTAGTTTTTGGGAGAAATACTAGTAGTTTAGATTTTTTTTGGGGGGTTGAGTTGAAGTTGGTTGTGTTTAGGTCAATAGAGTTAAAGAATTGTTGGGTGATGGATTGGAGGTGTGTCAGATTGTCAGAAGAGCAGATGATAGTGGTGTCATTGGTGTATTGTACAAATGTGGACTGAGGGGCAGGATGAATGGAGATTGTTTCTAAAAATGTTAACGAGAATAGGTCTAAGGATGAAGCCTTGAGGTACCCTAGTGTTAACTGTGAGGAACTGAGAATAGGAAGAAAGCCACTTAACTTATTGCTGTTGATTGGAAAGATAGCTGGAAAACCAGAGCTGGATTTTAGTGTTCATAGCCCCTAGGCACTTTCACTTTGAGCAATGCAAAAACAGGAATAAATGCCCTCTGAATTACACTGACTGACACAACGTTCTTATTACCCATGTTTCTTCCCAAACTTATCATGATTATTTGCTCCGTCCCCCAAATGTACCCTTTTTCCTTGTTCAATGAATCTGGATAGTCTGCCACATGATGAATTAAGTGGAAAGTGATCATGATCACTGAAAACAAGGTAAAGAATCACAACTATTATATTGTTAAACCAAGTGACTGATGAAGCCAGTTGAGCAACTGTCATTTTTACACTTCTAATTTATATAACTGTGTGTGTTATTCAATTGCTTTGCACAGTGGTGTGCAGAATATAAGTTCATCTTTTGTGCGGACACAGATGAGTTGCCATTGGACAAGTGGGCATCTCAGCACTGGACTGCTGACTAGGTTCCATCAACTCGGCATCGGGAGTATGACTGAACTAGGGAGTTTATTTTTCGATCTTATTCAGCAAAAGGCAAAGATGTCTGGTGTCAACATTTATGCTGCTTTTTCATTAGTCACTACTGTTTGAACTTGAAGAAAGTGAGGTATATTTCAGTATTTGTGCAATCCCTGGTAAAAATCTGTTGCAGTAAAGTGATAAATAAACAGTAAGTAACTGGCAGTAAATCGTGTATACCACTTATATAACCTGCAATCATTTGGAAATCTTTTATTCAAGCTGTTTAAGAAACTCGTGCTATTTTTTTATAAACTTTTGTTTTTTTTATTTTTTGTTTACTATTTTAAGGGTAAAATTCTAAAACATTTTTGGTTAATGGTTTATTGTAGTAATTATTCCTACTTTATTATTTTTAATTTCTTTATGTAAAATTAATTATTTGCTTTGATTCACTATTGAAAATTGAAAAATAAGGTTTATTTTTTATGAATTTTGGTTTTATTCAAAATTTGGTACTGTCAATTGGCTTGAGCCATATTTTCTTTTAAATGTTTTTTTTTTTTTTTGCTGAAAATAATATAATCTTTTTTATTAAAGGTTAACCTCATTTAAAATGTCTGATGGATATAAGCAAAAGCATGATTCTGGTTTTGAAAAAAGAAAAAAAGAAAGAAAAAATTGAAAAGTGCCTGAGCAAAATTAAAGGTTCATTGATTAAATATATACATGTTCTACAGCTGCCAGCAGTTCGGCTATCCATTGTCAATCAGATTTCAGTTTTGACAATCATACATCTGTAGATCAAAAAACAAAAGAAGATCAAGTTAATGAGAAATTAGAAACAAAACACACATATTCTACGCTGTCAACATTTGATGTAACTGCAAATCAAGGTAAATTTGAACCTACAAGTGATTTAAAAAAACAAGAAACATCCATTACTGTTTCACCATCAGGTTTCACTAACCAACTAAATGGGAAATAAATGGAGATCTCATTCATTATTTCACTCAAAATATGCCATCTCAAAATTTAGAATCCAATCTGAAATCAACGTCTAAACAGTTTGGCAAGAAAAATAATATATGCAAAAATGATTTTTTTTACAGGACAAGGAGTAATGGCAAGGTATTTAAAAGAAACTGCTTAATATTCTCAGAATCCATAGCCAAAGTATACTGGCACATGTGCATATTATTTAGAAGTGGGTTTAATGAGTTATCTAATCAGTTTCAAACTGGATTTGACGACTGGAAAAATGCACATGCAAGGATCACATTGCATGAAAAATCAAAAGAACATCTCACTGCAATATCTACAATGCTACAATGCCAAAAGTCTTGATGAACTGATACAGAATTGCAAATGGAAAACCAAAAAATAAGTAATCACTGAGGTTTTAAGAAGGGTAGTTGTGGTGGTTAAAATCCTAGAAGAAAGAGGTTTGGGTTTTTGTGGTGATAACTAACTAAATAACAATCCTAACAATGGCAACTTCCTTGGGTGCATTGATCTTTTGTCAGAGTTTGATCCTTTTCTCAAAGAACATACAAAAAATATGGAAATCCAGGCAGCAGAATTATTTCATACCTATCTTTGACCACCTATGAAGAATTTGTAAATTTATTAGGATTGAAAGTGTTGGCACAGATCAAATCTGAAATGAATGAAGCAAAATATTTTGGATTGAGTATAGATTCATCCCCAGGTATAAATCACACAGATCAGTTATGTATCAAAAAATGGCGAAGTACATGAGTGCTTCTTAATATTTGTTCCCATTGAAAACATAGTGCTAAATATCTTTTTGAAACAATAGCATCTACATTTGATGAACATGGAATAGACATAGCAAATTGCATTTACCAGTAGTATAAGTGGGATATATTCTGGACTCCAAGACAGAATCAAAGAAGTCAATAAACTGGCAGTATGGGTTCCATGTGCTGCTCACACTCTAAATTTAGTAGGCATCATGTCTGCAGAAAACTGTTTGGCCACCTTTAATTTTTTCATCTTTTTTTAGTCACTCTACACATTCTTTGCAGCCTCACCACAAAGATGGTCTAAACTAAATATGATGAAAAATACAATTTTGATTAAAATCTATCACATACAAGATGGTCATCTTGATATGATGCTGTCAGATCACTGAAGATAAATTACAACAAAATCTGTGCAACACTACTTGATATCTCATAATGTGAAAAACAAAAAAAAAACAGTGGTTCATGAAGCAAAAGCTTTGATAAACAAGCTAAATAGCTTAGAAATAGCATTAATGACAGTCATTTGGGAAGATATTTTGAAAAATATTGATAGAGTAATTAAAGCACTTCAGAAACCTGGAAATGAGTTGTGCACAATTGTTAAATTATATGCTGGACTTCTGTATTATTTAGTTGAGGTTCAAGTCAAGGATACGTTTGATGACTTTGAAAAAATGGTTAAAGACCTTGTTCAAAACTTTGATTATAAACAATGTAAAAATCTGAAATTGGAAAAGAAAGAGACTGTTTTAGGAAACACCAGATGAATTGGTATAAGAATTTACTGCAAAAGATGCATTTCAAATTTGCATTTTATCGTGTTCTAGATGTATTAGTTACAGAAATGACAAAGTAGCATGCAGCATACAGTATGTTGCATGATACCTTTGGTTTCATTTCAGACAGATCTCTAACAAAAGATGAAGTTAAATTGAAAGCCAGAAACGTAGTTAATATCTATTCATCAGACTTGGAAGAAGACTTTGTTGATAAATTTCTTATGTTTTTATCATTGTACAAGGATAACATGTCAGTAGTTGAAGTGACTCAACTGATAAAAATCCAAAATAAAAGGAAAACCTGTTACAAGTTTTCCAAACATGCATATTGCATTAAAGATTTATTTATCAATAATTGGAACAAATGCAGAAGAAGAAAGATCATTTTCTAAACTTAAGCATTTTCTAAACTTAAGCAAATTAAGAATTATATGCCCTCAACTATGAGCCAGGATCGCCTATCGTCTTTGGCTCTTTTGTGTATTGAAAGTGACATTACTCTTGATATGGACATTGACGACATTATTAAAGACTTTGCTGAAAAGAAAAATCAAAGAAAGAATATTTCTTAGGCAATACCTAATAATTTGGAATTGCTGGTTCTGTAACATAATTATGAATTTTAGATAAATTTGATTTCTGTCTTGCACCTTTTTTTCTTATTTTGTTTTTTCAATTTGTGTGCCTCCTTCATAGGTCCTAAAAATTTCATAGGCCCTAGGCACTGTGCCTACAGTGCCTAATGGGAAATCTGGCCCTTTGGAAAACCAGTTGATAGTAGGGTTAGAGAAACTGAAAGCAGACATACTGGAGAGAAGTTTAGGGTGGGTAACTGAGACAAAGTCTTTACAGATGTCAAGAAAGAAGGAGGATACCAAGTTATTGTTTTCCATGGCTTTTATGATGGTATCAGTGCATGAAAGCAAGGCTGTCATTGTGATGCAGTATGGGTGAAATCTATGTTGGCTTAAGGAGAGTAGATTTTTGTGTAGGAGATAATATAGAAGATGTTTGTGTATGCATATTTTGAGTATTTGTGAGACAGGGAAGAGTATAGCTATGGGCCTATTGTTTGTGAGTTCAGTAGAGTTTTCACCTTTATGAAATGGAATAATACAGAATTGATTCCAGATGGACGGAACTATAGGTTCTTGAGTTGACCTGTTCATCAGTATGGAGATTGGGTAGGCTGTGGAGTTAGCAGCAAGTTTTAGGAATTCAGTTGGTACATTGTCTGCTTAGGAAGAACAGGGCTTAAGTTTAGACAGGAAAGATTTGATGAACAAGGTAGGGACAGGCTTTAGAGTAAAAGTAGCATTATTGTGGGGAGGTGAGAGAGGTGGAATTTGATTTGAGTTGTGCTGAATTTGAGTTAGGGTGACTATGGAGTTTAGAAAGTAGGAGTTGAACTTTGTGATGGTTGCAAAGGGAGACTCATTAGGACAGGAGTTTGGTATGCTATAAAAATGAGGTTAAGAATCTTGTTAATGGTCACCCAGAATTTTCGGGGAAATTTTTTTTTTGTGAATTTGTGGTTTGAAATAGTATTTTTTTGTCATTGTTGACTTATTTTTTTGCTAAGTCTGAAGGTTTTTGTAGGTTTTTAGCTGGCTAGGAGATTGAAATGTTAACCAATATTTCCATGTACCTTCCCTTTTGTGCATTCGGGCTCAGTGGAATTGAATAGCCAAGGTGCATGAACAGATTTCACTCTTTTTTTCTAATGGGAGCTAGGCTATTAAGATTATCTAGAAATATGGGATTAAATTTTAGAACAGCATCATCTAGTGGTAGGCTAAAGAGGAAGACCAGTTTTTAGTGGACAGTAAGCTGTTAAAGACATAAGGATTAAAGTTGGTGAGACTGCAGCATTCTTTATATTTGTGGTGTCTAGCTTGATGGAGGGGCAGTCTTTGATCATATATTGGGAGGTGGTCACTGATACAATCAGAGAGTGTTTTGGAGTTCTGGTACAGGCTAGGATTGGCCTCTAGGATCCAATCTAGATCTATGATGCTGTCTGTGTTTGTGAATTTGTTGCAATGGGTATAGGAGGGGATTAGTTGAGTGCAGCCATGACATCCATTTTAGATATATATATATATATATATATATATATATATATATATATATGGGATCTGTATAGATCCCCGAATGCACTTTCCACCGAAGCAGAAATCACCGAGCATACTTAACTGAAAGTGCTGTTCACTAAAGCTGCACTTTCGGATAAGTATGCTCATTGTGCCGGTCGTATTACGGTGCAAATAAGGGAATATTCCCTTTTCCCCACTGTAGTGCAACCTCGGAGTGAGAATATTAAAGTAGGGGGTGTGGGGGGTGCAGGTGGGCTTGCCCCCCTGCATAGAAGTAGGTTTAATGTTTTTTTTTTTAAACATACTTTACCGTAAGCACTTTTTCAGTGAAAGCACTTTCGGTAAAGTATGTTTGGTGATAATGGATTCGGACATTTGATCTTTCTACTTCACATACTCGAATATCCAAATGTTCGACTTTCATATGCCTGAGACCATATGATTGAACATTTGAATGTTCAACAATATGAAAAATAAATAAATAAATAAAAACTAAACAGTAACAGCAGGGGTGCAAGCCCCCATGCACCCCCGATCCCCCTGCTATTTAAATATACCAACTCCGAGATCGCATTACATTGCGGTAAAGGGAAATCTTCCTGTTCCATGCTCCATGGAGATCCCCATTCAGACCGTTCGAACTTTTAAAAGTTCAATCATATGGTCTCGGTCATATGAAAGTCGAGCTTTTAAAGGTTCGGCCATCTGAAGGGGACCAATATATATATATACACACACACACACACACACACACACACACACACACACACACACACACACACACACACACACACACACACACACACAAAACAATTGTATATATATCCTACAAACTATTCATTCTGAATAAACACACTTAAGGCAATTGAGCTTTCTTTGGTATCCTAAAGTGTCAAGAATTGCTTATAACCATTTTTGAATATCTTTTTGGGAAAAGGGAGGAATCAAATTGCCAGATATAGAAAGTTATGACAAAGTAAGCACCTTTAAAGTCAGTCTACTACTTAGATAAACATTAAAAAGCTAACTGGAAAAAAATCTAACTTTAAAAGCAAGATACTAGCAAATATGTTAATGGATGTCAAAGAAATTATTATATGGTTAATTGTATGTAATTATCTGCGTGCAGTAAGTCTGCACCAATTCAATCTTAATACATTAATAATAGTCTAAAAAATTAAACCTACCACAATGGGACAATTAGACTTAAAATGTGATTTTATGTACTATTTTTCTTTTGATCTTAAAACATTTTATTAGACAGTTCTAATATCTTAAAGATGTCTGAAGGAGACACAATTTTAAAAGATAATATAATTGTTTTAAAGATGAGGATTTAAAACTGAGTCACAGTTTAATTTTTGAATTCACTATAGATCTAGAAGACTGGATTTTGATTTAGGGAATAAGAAATAATGCTTATTATAACTTTTATGACGTAGTACTTGAACGAAACAAAAATATCCCTAACCTAACAGACTATCTTTATTATAGTGCTTATAAAAAGCAATGATCCATCAGCTGTACTATCAGATCTATACAGCATTTTTATAGTTTGCATAAATAACACTAACATCAAGCTCTAAAATTTTATTTTATTAGAAAAAACTGAAAATTGTTCTGAAAACAATAAAACACTTATGCTAAGATCAACAACAAAAACACTTGCTTAACATTGGTGAATATTTACTTGTATATGTTTCTACTAGGTGTTTTATAGTCATGATAAAATGGCAAATGTGTAATAACATGATATCCACCAAAATAAATTAAAATACCAACTAAAACAGAAAAAAATAAAGGAAACAGCCACACCATATTGACCACACTTTAATTGATTATAATAACTAGGCCATTTGCCTTCTAGGAATAATTAATCATTGTACTGTGGCCAAATTTATACAAACCCAGTGCTTTTCCACCCAGTTAAACAATTAATAATTTAAAGGCATATCCCCTTGTTTAAAGTTCAATCCTATAAATACAAATGCAAATCCAAATAAATACTTTAACATACAAACATTACACAACTAGGTTAACATCTAAGTTCATGCCCCTAGCATATAAGGTCCTATAATTCAAAATCATTCTGCTTTCAAGTCTGTTTAATTCTTCCCTAAAGTTACCTCCTTTGGGCAAATGGGAATGGGCAAAACACTACAAATGAAACTCTCACTACATCCTCCATGTGCTACAGAAAAATGTTCCGCAACAGGACTACATAATTTGTGCTTTGACCACAGAATGAAACATGTGTAAAACAAGAAACCTAAATATCAAATATGTAACTAAGAAATTAAAGCTGATTGGAATCATATGATATATGATTGTATATTACTGAAAGATTGGGTTGAAAAGATAATTATTTTAAGCTAGGCTTATAATCTGATAACATATGTATCAACAACATTTTGCTTCTATATCTCTAAATCTGAACTTGAAAATGGATGAATAGGATGTATTATAGACCATATTAGCCATTGCAATCAAAGTCATTACAAGCAACTAGAAAAGAAACACCTATACTCAATATAAGGAATTTCTTTTCCTTTAGCAAGAATCACTACCTAAAGTGTTCATTACTAAGAAAGGTAGAACAACTTCAAGAATAATTGTCAATATTCTGTGGTCAAAATTTTCAAACTTGACTGAGTCTCAACCGGAAAATGTTATCCCTTCCTGTTGTTGTCCATGATTTGATAATATTACTATATAGTAACTAAAGCAGTTTTTATTTTCATATTTGTAGAATGTATCTGTTTAGTGGTATAATATGGTTATATATTTATAAATATTGTATATATTTAATCAAGAAATATGTTTAGTTGTTTAAAAAGGAAGATGTTAAATTTATTCAAACATTGTATTCTTCTTTTATTAAGAGAAAGAATAGCAATAAAATATATTAAATACAAAACAAATAACATATATAAAACAATACCATCATCTTTATAATGATAACTGCCCTCCAGTTATCTTTCTAATATATAATCTCAATACAAATATAATCTTTTACACTGTGATATTATTATTCTTTATACAATCTTTTGCATAATATCAATCTGCTTCTTGAACTAAATATTGCAGCATATTCTTGCATCTGTAAATATATATATGTATTTATATTTAGCATATCCTTGTATCTATAAATATGTTTTATTCATGTCTTATATGATCCTTTCAACCTGGGTTGTGCCTGCAAAGGGTCCATAGAGATCAGTGCTCTACCCTGGTAACAAATATAAATAAAGAAATACATAAATAAATAAATAAATAAACAAATAAATAAATAAATGGATAAATAAATACATAAATCTGGCAGATCAATCTCATGTAAAATCTTTAACTATAAATGAGGCATAACATTATTGTAACCTTTCTTTTTAAATGCTTTGTTTAAAACAAAATCTGAACATATGATAAATAAGCCGGATGCATCCTATTCAGGTAATTACTCTACAGATTGCATGATCATCTCCTTTGCTTAGTATTTGTTTCTCTTTTCCAGTCCACCCAATTATCAGTTTCTATATATATATTCAGACAACCCCCATAACCATCCTACTCACTAAATATTATTATGGCTCATTCTTAATCTTGAAGAATTATTATAATTTTGATGCCTACTTTAAGTTTTTCTGTATTTACTCCATCAGTATTCAGGCAATTATTTCTGGTGTACTGACTTAGCAGAATGTAATACTGACTCCCTAGCTCCTCCTTCTATATTCTTCATTCTTTACAAAATATTTCCAGATTTTATCTTTATGTTGTGTTAAGTTTCCTATGACTTTTAATTGTCACCTTGCCACCTGCTTCATTAATCAGATCATATTTTCCACCTGATCTTCACCTGCCACAAGTATGTGTCATATAATGGAACTCTGTCAAGGACTACATGTATAAATGGCTAAATCTCTAATAATTCACACACAGAGAAAACTCTAATTATTTTCTTCATTCATCCCATCGATCCATGACATTCCTCTGCTTCTAAACATTACAAAGTTTTCCTACCAGAATAACCAGTATGGGATTTAACAAACAAGATCTGTTTATTTGAATTATTTCTTGGAAGTACAATAACATTAAATACTTTTCAAAATCAGATGCAGCCTTCCTTTTTGATTTAGGTACTTAGAAGCAAATAAAGCATGGCTGTTGAAGACAACAGTTCATGTTCCTCTTTTGTATTTATACAAATTAAACAACTGAACCATACCCAATATCCTTTATAGAGTGCTCCATACCCACAGGGCAACCAAAGGTATATTGCACTAATAACAGTCAAGAATATATTTATATTCATCAACTACACTGACACACTCTAAGATATATACTCATCCTTCTAATTAACAAATCTTCATTTGTACATAGTCACTGACAACATGTTTTTCTTTGACCTTGAAATGCAGTTTCACTTTTGGTTGATGGCTACCTTTAACAACTTGCATTTGTTTTTTTTTTCCTGAAATTATTTTATTGCATTGCTCTATTACTGCAACCCAGATAATGTTACAGACAGGTATATGAAACATCACATCATCACTTAAATAAACAAAATTGTCAATTCAATTACAATTTCATCTTTAGATTCATTAGAATTCAATAAAACCTAATCATATAATATATGACAGGGTAATGCAATGGTTAACCTATACCTGTGAGTAAAGGGGGAGTAGAACCAAGACATACAAATAATGCATCAAGTTCCATCCAGTTCTTGACCTTTTCATTCTTATGTTTTAGACTACCAAAGCTGTGAAATATCCAGATAAAATAGATTTGCCACTCAGAAGCAATTATCTTCCAGAATCTAAAGATGGTGGATAAAATGATTAATCTAATTTGATGGATGTAGCATATAATTTGGGGTTCTGTAATCAACTTACCACATGGGGTATACCCAAAAGCAAGAAATGTACATTACTGTCAGAAGGGAGAAATCACTGTGTAGCTCACCTTACTTTTTTCAATAGCACAATGCCATAGCTGTTGTACCAGGTTACATTCTATATATGTATTGCTGTCTAACCCCATAACATCAACATCCTCTAGACTCGCAATCCCTAGTCTGAAACACATCTGGTACACCTTGCCAACTATGAATCAACTTAGTCTAAGTAAATTCTCTACATATGAGCCGGTGTTATCTTTATTCCTGGCAAGCATTTTTTCCACTCCTCTTTCATAAATGTGTAAGTAGTATGTTTATTCATTTCATTTTCGCATGAACCATGGGGGTCTGGCTTAGTGTCATGCACATTATTATGGTGAGATTTAAGAATGAATATACCAGCTACTGCCCCTGATCCATGGCCATCACTTCCTCCGAAAAGAGATCTACCCAGCTGTTAACAACCACCACTAGCGTACGGCATGCCACCTACCTAATCCGGACATACTGACACCAAGGAAGATCCTTTGTTATCCACTTATTTTGTATATGCAGTAGAGTTAATACCAGATATAACACTATCCCAAATATCATTCACAGAATATATGTTTTTGTTAATCCAATTGTTCTAACACATTTTACCATTAACTCTAATATACTTAATTTGCTAGTATCCTTGACCCAGTACATATCTTGCCTATCTGCTCATGTTTTTTCCTTGCATCAAGGCAATAGAGTTCTTCAAACCAACTTTCTAACACCCCCCAGGATCCCAGATTCTCTTCTCTGATGAATCAACTTCCCCCTTCTGGATGGTTCGAACTTTCAAGTTAAATCCTGCATCAAACCACAATCATTTTGGATTTTTCCTAGACCTCACATATTGACTATCTAGAGAGACTACTCCATTCTTCCACATATTTGGGAATTTCAATCACCCTTCCTTAATCACTTTATACATCTTCATTCTTAAGATCCTCTGTCTATTACCTTGCCAAACAAACAAATAGTCTGTTTTGGAGATTAGGTATTATCTTTGTACTAGTAGTATGTGGAAGATGTTGCACCACAAACAAAATTTTTGGGTTAGATTGTAACCTGAATTTAAGATAAGAATAAGAAACCCTAATGCCTCTATCCTAAGATCATCTCTCTTACATGGTTCTCTATGCATTGCCTATTAAAGTATCTCTCATAGACCTGAAGATGGGAATTTCCATGTATGCACATCTGTCCACTATTTAAAGCATGCATACATGCCATCCCTTCAGTTCCTTTTCCACCCCATCAATGAGTGGGGATAACACTGACTTTGTCTTATTAAGGTAGAGCCCTGACCATTTAGAAAATTCATTGATTCTTGACAATATATTGTTTGTGTGAGAACACATGGGTCCACCACCCAAATCACGCAATCATATGTGAACCACAAAGTAAGATAACTATCTTCACCCCTAAAGCTTATCCCACACTCTGTAGAAATCCTTTGTAGATCACTATCTAAAGCACACACCATAAAAATAAAAGGATAAGGGGATAGGGGACAATCTTGTCTAGTCACCAACAAAACAGTGTAGGCTGGGGGAGGAACCCACTTTTATCTTTTCTTGCTGAAGGGTTATTGTATAACAATCAACATTTCTTTATAAATTTTATAGGGAAACCAAGCACTGACATGCTATCCCACATAAAATCCCAATCTAGTGAATCAAATTCCTTGTTAAAAGTGACTAATATTGCAGATGTGTTTAAACTTATGACCTATGCATATGCTGGTGTATTCAACTAAAGAATAATCATATATCTTCCTCTGTTCTTGGATTTAATAAATCTCTGATGACTCACCAGTATCAAATTCATCAATAATTTCTCTAGTCTATTACCCAAACTTTGGCAGAAATCCTAATATCTACATTTACTAAGGATATGGGCCTATAACTGCCTGAATAGAACTTATTTTATGTTGTTTAGGAAACAGTAATATCCTAGTGTCTACAGCCTGTCCAAGAAGCTCTTCATACTTCTCTGCCTCTGCAAAGAACTTGCATAAATGAGGGCTTAGACTACCATGTAGGAATAATTGTTCTTTGTAAGTGATTTATTTTGGTGGTAGTTGTGTAATTCTGAACTTAATATGTATAAGTTTGGGAGTGTGGCAGCAGTTAGATTACCATGTGGGAATAATTGTTCTTTGTAAGTGATTTATTTTGGTGGCAGCTGTGTAATTCTGGACTTAATATGTATAAGTGAGGGAGTGTGGCAGCAGTTAGACTACCATGTGGGAATAATTGTTCTTTGTAAGTGATTTATTTTGGTGGTAGTTGTGTAATTCTTGACTTAATATGTATAAGAGGGAGTGTGGCAGCAGTTAGACTACCATGTGGGAATACTTGTTCTTTGTAAGTGAATTATTTTGGTGGTAGTTGTATAATTCTGGACTTAATATGTGTAAGTGAGGGAGTGTGGCAGCAGTTAGACTACCATGTGGGAATACTTGTTCTTTGTAAGTGATTTATTTTGGTAGTAGTTGTGCAATTCTAGACATAATATGTACAAGAGGGAGTGCGGCAGCAGTTAGATTACCATGTGGGAATAATTGTTCTTTGTAAATTATTTATTTTGGTGGTAGTTGTGTAATTCTGGACTTAATATGTATAAGTGAGGGAGTGTGGCAGCAGTTAGATTACCATTTTGGAATAATTGTTCTTTGTAACTGATTTATTTTGGTAGTAGTTGTGTAATTCTGGACTTAATATGTATAAGTGAGGGAGTGTGGCAGCAGTTAGACTACCATGTGGGAATAATTATTCTTTTAAAAGTGATTTATTTTGTTGGTAGTTGTGTAATTCTGGACTTAATATGTATAAGTGAGGGAGTGTGGCAGCAGTTAGACTACCATGTGGGAATAATTGTTCTTTGTAAGTGATTTATTTTTGTGGTAGTTGTGTAGTTCTGGACTTACTATGTATAAGTGAGGGAATGTGGTAGCAGTTAGACTACCATGTGGGAATAATTGTTCTTTGTAAGTGATTTATTTTGGTGGCAGTTGTGCAATTCTGGACATAATATGTATAAGTGAGGGAGTGTGGCAGCAGTTAGACTACCATGTGGGAATAATTGTTCTTTGTAAGTGATTTATTTTGGTGGTAGTTGTGTAATTCTAGACTTAATATGTATAGGTGAGGGAGAGTGGCAGCAGTTAGAATACCATGTGGGAATAATTGTTCTTTGTAAGTGATTTATTTTGGTGGTAGTTGTGTAATTCTGGACTTAATATGTATAAGTGAGGGAGTGTGGCAGCAGTTAGACTACCATGTGGGAATAATTGTTCTTTGTAAGTGATTTATTTTTGTGGTAGTTGTGTAGTTCTGGACTTACTATGTATAAGTGAGGGAGTGTGGTAGCAGTTAGACTACCATGTGGGAATAATTGTTCTTTGTAAGTGATTTATTTTGGTGGCAGTTGTGCAATTCTGGACATAATATGTATAAGTGAGGGAGTGTGGCAGCAGTTAGACTACCATGTGGGAATAATTGTTCTTTGTAAGTGATTTATTTTGGTGGTAGTTGTGTAATTCTAGACTTAATATGTATAAGTGAGGGAGAGTGGCAGCAGTTAGAATACCATGTGGGAATAATTGTTCTTTGTAAGTGATTTATTTTGGTGGTAGTTGTGTAATTCTGGACTTAATATGTATAAATGAGGGAGTGTGGCAACAGTTAGACTACCATGTGGGAATAATTCTTTGTAAGTGATTTATTTTGGTGGTAGTTGTGTAATTCTGGACTTAACATGTATAAGTGAGGGAATGTGGCAGCAGTTAGACTACCATGTGGGAATAATTGTTCTTTGTAAGTGATTTATTTTGGTTGTAGTTGTGCAATTCTGGACTTAATATGTAAAAGTGACGGAGTGTGGCAGCAGTTAGACTACCATGTGGGAATAATTGTTCTTTGTAAGTGATTTATTTTGGTGGTAGTTTTGCAGTTCTGGACTTAATATGTAAAAGTGAGGGAGTGTGGCAGCAGTTAGACTACCATGTGGGAATAATTGTTCTTTCTAAGTGATTTATTTTGGTGGTAGTTGTGTAATTCTGGACTTAATATTTATAAGTGAGGGAGTGTGGCAGCAGTTAGACTACCATGTGGGAATAATTGTTCTTTGTACGTGATTTATTTTGGTGGTAGTTGTGCAATTCTGGACTTAATATGTAAAAGTGAGGGAGTGTGGCAGCAGTTAGACTACCATGTGGGAATAATTGTTCTTTGTAAGTGATTTATTTTGGTGGTAGTTGTGTAATTCTGGAGTTAATATGTATAAATGAGGGAGTGTGGCAACAGTTAGACTACCATGTGGGAATAATTCTTTGTAAGTGATTTATTTTGGTGGTAGTTGTGTAATTTTGGACTTAATATGTATAAGTGAGGGAGTGTGGCAGCAGTTAGACTACCATGTGGGAATAATTGTTCTTTGTAAGTGATTTATTTTGGTGGTAGTTGTGTAATTCTGGACTTAATATGTCTAAGTGAGAGAGTGTGGCAGCAGTTAGACTACCATGTGGGAATAATTATTCTTTTTAAGTGATTTATTTTGGCGGTAGTTGTGTAATTCTGGACTTAATATGTATAAGTGAGAGAGTGTGGCAGCAGTTAGACTACCATGTGGGAATAGTTGTTCTTTCTAGGTGATTTATTTTGGTGGTAGTTGTGCAATTCTGGACTTAATATGTATAAGTGAGAGAGTGTGGCAGCAGTTAGACTACCATGTGGGAATAGTTGTTCTTTCTAGGTGATTTATTTTGGTAGTAGTTATGCAGTTGTGGAGTTAATATGTATAAGTGAGGGAGTGAGGAAGCAAAGCCTTCACATTGTTGGATTTGATATTCAGAAGCCCCAATATATATGCCAGTTTACCAATAATTTGGAGAGGAAAGGTCTGTTTCATTGTAGTTATTATTTTTAAGTGATTGAAGATAAAAGGTTTTTGGCTTATATATGAGATGATTCCTACTGTTTTAGACTTGGTTGAGCTTTACATACCTGCTGCTTTCGGTTCAACTACATGCGTATCATTTTATGAATATATATATATACATATACAGATACAGATATATATGTATATAATATTTATTTATATAAAATAAAGTCACATATACCACATATTTCTAAACTAATGAGTACTAACAGGTATAATACTAAACTAAACAGTGCTAAAGAGAGACTACTCACATAGCTACCAGTACTAAATAAAGGATTTCTTTCGTCCAAAATAATTAAGTTAAGGCATATTCTGCTATCTAAATATAAAGACATATTGGACCATATCCACACTTCCAAACACTATTTGTTTAGGTATCAGGCTATATTATTTACTCTCAGTTATTATAAATAGTCACTATAGGAATGAACAGAATACTACAATTAGCAATATAAATTCTTTTTCTACTATTACTGCCTCATCTAATTTGTATTTATTAATATACAGAAAGCATTGTTATGCAATCATTTATTCACAAAAATACCACTTATCTTTTCCATCGTGGGAATAAAATCTAATTCCCCTTTTTATATCAACTGTACATGATACACTATGTATCTCTCATGCTACCCTTTTACTAAGAATTGAAGAGATACTGGGTGTATTTAGGAACACAGAGTAGTCCTGTTTATAGCAGGGTGCATCATATTTCAAAGACCTATGTAGAATTGCAGAGGTATGCTGTAACACTCTATTAGTCTTGATGTACAATTATGGCAGTCTGCAGCTGTGACTAATGTAAACTTACTATGTGGTCTACCTCAGAGTCCCACACCAAAATTTAAATAATATGGTAAAGCAATTTAAAGCTGAGATGCACTGTGTTATTTTGAAGCAGAGCACTGAAGACTGATTGGAAGTTTTGCATTGATCACCCATTGTTGGTTATGCTAGCAACTAGTATGTTATTCCCATAAAAGGTATGCACTGAAAAGGATGGTGTGTGTGTGTGTGTGTGTGTGTGTGTGTGTGTGTGTGTGTGTGTGTGCGTGTATTCATGTCTGCGTGTCTGCGCTTGCGTGATTGTGTGTGTGAGAGTGTGTGTGTGTGTGTCTGTGCAACAGCACTGCATGGGTTGGTAGGGAAAAGTAGCACTTAAAAAAGTTGCTCCAACTCTATTAAGTGTTTCAAACTACATCAAGTATTTAATTCAGGGACATGCAAATTAATTGCTAATGATCTTTTGCTCCAGCTTACTCTTGCATTTCTCTGAATCATTAGTTAGCTGGGTGACATACCAGACAACATTAGCACTACTCAGCTAAACCTTTCTGAATACCCCCTTTGTCTAATATTCCAGTTGCTTTATGTACAGCATACATCCTTCATTTTAGTCCTTTCATAAATACATACTAAATTACTGTAATTGCTAGCTTTGATTATTCACCATTTAGCACATACTCAAAACAGAGTGGTCTAAATGTCTTGTTTGCATTTATTAAACCAGTCATATGTCGCAGGTATATCAAAGGTGTATAGGTGTATACATGGAGTACTGACATATCCCTCATTACAGATCAGTCTTCTCACACACTCTTAACATAATAAAATATACATAACATTTTCAGACAGTCCATACACATCTATTCCTGTTCAGGCAATCCACACACCTTCAGGAAGAGATATTTATCTCCCAAAACACTGTGTTCCAGCTGCATAACAAAGAAAAGGTCTTTGGGCCAGATTCATGAACGTCTAATTTCTGTATCACTATTGTGTGCTCTATTTTGTATTCATTAAATGGTTCTAAACATCATGGAGAGCCATCAAGCAAAGATAAATAGCACGGTATGCTAATGAAAGCATAAGCAGCTGAATTGCTTACTAATGAACCAATCCAAGATGGCAGAGCCATTCAAGAATCTACAAAACCATGCAGAGATGACATTGCCCTTTGTCATGAACTCCAAAAGCTAGTGGAATACAGACACTATCACAGTTAGAAAAAAAGCAATGTTAAGGGCTACTGCTGCTCTCTTGCATGTGTATGCTGCTGATAGACTTCATCTAAGGAGAAGAAGGGTGTTCAGACCCTGTTTAACATATCATGGACTTCATGATATTGAAATAGTAGGGTGATACAGGATTGATAGGAAAACACTACAGGAACTCTACAACCTCTGCCACCCCCCCGCCTCAGACTCATGGGAAATCGAGGAGTTCCTACATACCAGTGGAAACTAAGGTATGTATTGAATTAAAGATATTAGAAATTGGTACATTCCAGAGAACCACAGGGGATATACTAAGGTTGTCACAAGCCTCAGCCTCCAGAATATTGCACCAATGTCTTAATGCTCTGCTACAACATTCCAGGGAGTACATCTATTTTCCATGCACAGCAGAGGAGAGAGCAAGAACAATGCAGAAATTCTATACTGTATCACACTTCCATGAAGCCTTGGAGGCCATTAACTGCAGTCACATAGAAATAAAAGCCCCACATAGTGAATAGGGTGGGACATACATCAACAGGGAAGGGTTCCACTCCATCATCTGCCAGGTTGTATGGAATGCCTGAGGGATCATCCTAAATGTCTGTGCAGGCAACCCAGGCAGTTACCATGACTCACAAATGGCACACCATTCTGTTGTACATAAGGTATGCTAAGGGTGATGTTTCACAAGTCCATCTACTGGGTGATGCAGGTTATGCACTGGAACCATGGCTCATGATAATCATCAAAAATGCACACACACCCACAGAGGAAGGGTACAACAATATCCATGCTCAAACTAGAAACATCACAGAGTGTGTGTTTGGCAAGCTGATGTCATGATTTCATTGTCTAGACAGATCAGGGGGTGCCCTGAAGTACAGCCAAGGCACCTGTGCAGAAATTCTCACAGTCTGTGCCATGTTGCACAACATCATCTTGAGGAAGCAACTGAACAGGGGCAGAAAGGGCCAGAACCACACATTCTTGGACCACAGGCAGGGCCAGCACATACAGACATGGATTCTTAGGGTGAAGATCAAGCTGCAGAGGTAGCTAGCAGACATAGCCTTAATCAACATGCCCTTGCCATGGGTAAGAGGCAAAGGATAGCTCACACAAACACACTCATCACCTAAGATGCAAAGGATAGCACACACACTCAGCAATTAAAAGGCAAATGATAGCACACGCACACACACTCACTGGGGAAGGAATAAACATAGCAACCTAAGCTCCTACAAATATTAAAAGTGATGCCATCCGATGTCCGCAAACTTCACTTACCCATGTAATGTCTGTGTACAGAGAGCATCAGACAGAGACAGCCCCAAAGCACATGACTCATAAATGCAGCAATGTCAAGGTAAGTGTGGAAGCTGTATTATATGAACAAATATATAAGAAGCTAAACAACCTGCATACTGTCAGTCTCTTACCTTTCCACTCTGTGCATCAGACATATATGCAACCCTAAGTGAAACCCAAATGAATAAAGGCCAAGGCACAGTCGTCATTATTTGCATTGGGGTGAGATCTTTGTGACATAAGCATCCTCACATCAATTATCTTACTGTAATTTGAACATTTACCCCCATTTTTATATATATATATATATATATATATATATATATATATATATATATATATATATATATATATATATATATATATATATATATATATATATATATCTTTGATTTCTGTGTACATTGTCCTCAGTACCCTTTCATTATCTGTTAACTAATCTATTATAGTTTCCTTGCCATTTACCCTCCCCTCTTACTTATTTCTGTATTCATATGTTTGAATTATGTGCACATTACACTCAGTGCACTTTCCCTGCCTGGGACAGCTTGCATTATTTGTCCTATAGGTTTTCATGCTGTCCGAGCGAACATGCTTAACAGGTTTGCTCATAGGCAAGCATGCTTGTTTACTGTATGTGCTCATGCTGCTCAACACGTTTTCCTGGCCAGCAACACTATTGATGGCCATGAGAACGTGCTTGTATTCCTGTAAGCATGATGAGCAGCGTGCATATGCAATTAGCGCTGCTGCTCAGCGCACTAACACTTAAATATCGAGTAGGCCTCATAGTTCATGAATCCCAGTCTTCCTTTTCCATTATATTTATCTCAACCTTTATATTCAGATTAATTTTCCACCAAACTCACATTTTTTTCAGAAATTGACATTACTTATATAGTCCATTTTCTCTGGTACCACTGGTGCACCAATAATTGTTTTAATCTGCCCTGGACTGACAAATATTAACAATCCATTAGACAAAAAACATTTAATATAGCAGGAAAAGTCAGTTTGTATTTCAGTTTTCATCTTTTACACTTCTGAATGGCCTTGATAGTGTGTAATTCATGCTGCAATTTAATCTCTCAGTGACTGTGATCTTTATAATAGGTCAACCAGCCACAGTGAAATGTTTCCACTGTTGCCACAGCTGCCACAAATCTTGTTCATTTTTCAAACTGTAATACAAACGGAAGCAATATAACCCCAAGCTTCCCATTACATTTTTGTTAAATAGAATCAGTGGCACATGGACTGCTTTATTTACACTTGATCAAACTTTTTAGGAAGTCAGGCCACTGAGCCATCTTAGTTTTTTTATAAAATCCAAAAGGACCATTCCTTCATCACCTTCCAACACACTAGTCAATCTGAATTTTTTTTTTTCTGGCAGGTTTCATTCCTTGTCAGAATCAGCTGCAGATCCATATGATCCTTCTGTACATGAGTCTCCAGTACCTCATCAAGAATCTCATCAATGTCATCATCAGGACTTATTATCCTAGCAAAACTCACTATCTTTATCTACTGTCGAACTTCTAAATATCCCAATAGCAAATGGCACAAGTTATATTGAATCTTGTTTGGTACCCTTGTCACTTCTTTAACATTAAGTTGAATTAACATTTTAGTTTTGTTACCACATCCTTTTCGTTGAGTTTGCACTTCGTGACACCTACCGATTGCTGTCAAATTCACCTCAGGTAATCAAATTTAAATAAAAGAAAATGTTGGCATGATTAAATGCAATATATAGACTAATCTAGGAAGACAACTGACTTCATGAAGCACTGTGAGAATTCTCCTAAGCAAAAGCATATTTTGTTTCTCCTTCACCATTTCCCTCAAAGACTGCATTGCACTCCATATGTCTTTCAAGACATTATTAGTAAATCACTGTGCCATTAACATTATAGGCATTTCTCACTTTTCATTCACATTAATTGCTTTACTATACCCTTGGCCATTTGGGTTCTGAAATTTTAGACTGATCATTTTGGTTGATGCATGCCTTGATAACACCAAATTGTATTTGCTATTAATGCATATTTGATTTTACACAGTATTTGCAGGTCTCATATTGGGCTACAACTTTACTCTTATCTGTTACACCAATGACCTGCCAGGAAGCATCATTTCTTTATTCTCGTACCTTCTGTGCAAGATAAGTGCTTACAGTCTTTTTTTCCCATTTTTTCCTTCTTCTTTCCTCCTTGATTACTCATTGTCTTTTCTATTTTTCATCTGTCTTTGCCTCTCACATTCTTCAGCCTCTTTGACCCATCCTCTTTATCAGGGAGGTGGTAGACGAATGCTCACTGTATACAGGTACAACAGAGTACAGAAGGGGTTGGATTATACCTCTCAACCTTTTAGTGCAAGAAATCGGGACAAAGCCTGACACAATGGCGATGGGCAAAGACCCAAAAATAGGGACAATTTTAAATATTGCTCTTATAAACTTAGAAAATTGCTATAATCACAGAATTTGTGTTAGAATGCATTTTTCTGATGGATCTGAAGTCTGAAATTCAAATGCATGTCATTACTTAGTAACTTTAATCCTGAGATCGTACTACTGGTTTATCAAAAAACAGAGATTTATGAAGAACAGACTAAAACTATGAGGCAAAAATCTGGACATTCTGAGAAAATCTGTACATCTGAGAGGTATGGGTGGGGTTCCATCTTTTATGGACTTACACACCATACAACCATATCCATGGACTGGCCATTCACATACTTACATCCTATCTGTAGTGGACGGATACTCCAAGTAAAATGGAACCCCAGACACTTCTTTGCTGTTCACTTACTATAATATGCTCACCACACCACAATTCAGTTATCATTTAAAAATGTATTATAAATGTCAGAGACAGTAAACATTCATTCATTTTTTTCTCTCAGCATTAATCATTTCTCATTAATTAGTTATTACTATTTATTCAGTATTAGTCTCCAAACACACATTGTACAACTCTGAAGTATTGTGCCTAGCTCTCATGATGGCTGCTATCAGTGATCATTTATCTTTCATCACAGCAGGGCCATCGCCCATCTTTCATGGGCTACTGCACCATTTCTTTTACATGTCCCATCATGTTTTAACTTACAGCTTCTACACAGTGCAATGGTTCTTTCCACAAAGGGTAGCTTGTACAGCACATGTGGGCTTTCTTTAAGTTAAGCCACCATGTCACCGTTTCCTTGAAGATGAATCTGTGGGAGTGACAAGAAATGTCAGTAAGCCATTACTATTTCAATGAATGTAGCTGTTAGTTACCACTTCACCTCTCAACTATTCCTGATTTTGTAGAATGTTCCTGATTATGCCTCACATTTTTGCCCTGTGAAATATTTGATTTTTTTCTTTTTGGTGAATCACTATAATGTCAGGCATTATAGTCTCTAAGTTATTATTGCTTAGAAAATGCATTTTGATGCAAAACCTGTTGTTCTATTAACTTAAGTGGATTAGAGTAATATTTAACAATTGTCTCTGATTTTGGTCCTTTATTTAGAATTCAGGAGCAAAGATGTTGAGTGGTATGGTTATCACCCTGAAGATTTGTTTACAGTGGGATCCATGTCATAAGATCTAAAGTTCAAAAGACTGATAACCAACTCTAAATTTCGGACATGGGAATTTTCCCCTTCTCCACTTGTTATGCAATCTCAGTTAGTATATATAATTAGCAGGGGGTGGGGGGGCACATCCCACATATGGGGGTGCAGGACGGCTTGCACCCCTGCATTTAAAATGTTTTCAATATTTTGAGGGTTAGATATTTTGGTTTTCAGTCTTTTGAACTTTTAAACTTATGACATGGATCCCTACAGAGATGTGCCACACTTAATCACTGGTCACACCAACAGCACACTCAAAAAGATGGAATCAGGGTGTCCATAACCATTTTTTTATAATTTTAATTAAACTATGTGTAGTGGGAGGGGTCAGTCATTGCAGGAAAATAAACATGAGGCTAAAAAAAATACATTGAAGTGATTCGAAAGGAATGCAAATGTCAAAAAAATTTAAATATTTAACGTAACTACATTTTCCAGGAAAGCTAGATGTCTCAGTCAACAGACACAGACCATTTTAAACACTGTGCAGGCATAATAACCATAGTTTAAGGAGACAAAAAGCATACAGAATGGAGTCTGTTCTTATTTATGAAGAAAAAAATGGATAATTTAAGACTGCCTCAGATTTATTTATGTATGTGTGCATGTGTTTGTCAACAGTGTACATAGAGCGGTTTGGAGACATTTTTCAGCCATGATTTGTAATAGATTTACGAACACTAGTTTTGACACATAATGAGTGAATGTGACATGACCCACATTGCTCATTAATTAGAATGCTTGTCCCTTGATAATTAATATACTGTTCTGCTTATATAGCTCAGATCTCTGCTAATCTTCCCCACATGTACTCAAGAAAAATACACATATTCCTTATGACTTCTTTCCTTTTTAGGGCTGTCACATCCAAGGCAGCTGTGTTTAAAAAACTCTTCCCCTACCTGGCCACAGTATGGGGTCTATATTAGAACACTGACTTTTTAAAACGTCAAATTTTCTAATATCGACCCCTATTCAGAGAACGCTGACAATATCGATCATGCAGAACAGCAAATTTTTTCCCAGGGAAAAAATGTTGCTGTTCCGACACACATACAAACAACACAAACACACCAAACAAACAGCAATCCACACACATACACCTAAAATCCTACATCTAACCCTACATTAAACTGTACACACACCACTAGCTATCCACTTACCTTAACCTAAACCCTAACCCTAAGGTCTGTCACTATAGCACACTCACCTCACCCGCACCCTAACCCTAACTCACCTACTCTGCCCTAACCCTCACGTCCACACAGTCGCACACTTACCTGACCCGTGCCCGAATCCTAATTCACCTACCCCATGCCCTAACCCTCACGTCCACACAATCGCACACTTACCTGATCCCAACCCGTAACTTTCCACCACAGTGTTGAACATAGCAAAGCCACAGGAACGGCCAACCGAATTGCTTCCTTAGGAAGAAATTCAGTGTTCTGCAGCTTCGCTATTTTCAGCATTTGCTGAATAGGGGTCGATATTAGAACATTCGAAGTTGTGAAATTTCGATGTTCTAATATAGACCCCACAATATGTTATTGTACTTTTGTCAATTGTAGCTTAAAAGACTCCGTCCTCCAATACAGACACCTCTGTACTAATTTATCATACCGGAGCAACTGTAGTAAAATATAACATGCCACCTCCCCATGTCATTTACATCCCTAGTTCTTTAAATACCCACCCTTGGTAGTCATATCCCTGTTCAGTGATCTAAGCACCCAGAGGTAATGTCACTACTCCGTGAACATTCAGCTAACAGGGGGTTACCTAGATTTTTAAACTTCCTTGCAAAATATAATATAATTTTCTTCTACTAGGTCAGGTTCCTCTGTCAGGAAACTGTATAAGCATTCTGTACAAAGAAAACTTAATTTCAGAAAAAAACAACTAGGAAGTATAAATAAGAAAATAGTACTTCCAAAATGAAGGGTTATCGGGTTATCTAAAATGACAGACTGACTATGTGCACTCCATGTGTTCTTCCCCTTCTCACCCTTGCATTCTTGTAAAGCTGCCCACTCCCAAGGTCTAGGTTTTCAACTTCCTCTGTGGCACCAGATGGCATCAGTCACTGGGGTATTGGGAGTCATTCTAAAATGGCATCAGATGGCATCAGTCGCTGGGGTATTGTGAATCATTCTAAAATGGCATCAGATGGCATCAGTCACTGGGGTATTGGGAATCATTCTAAAATGGCATCAGATGGCATCAGTCACTGGGGTATTGGGAATCATTCTAAAATGGCATCAGATGGCATCAGTCACTGGGGTATTAGGAATAATTCTAAAATGGCATCAGATGGCATCAGTCACTGGGGTACCGAGAATCATTCTAAAATGGCATCAGTCACTGGGGTATTGGGGGTCATTCTAAAAGGTAACAACTGACAGTAGGATTACCTTCTCTTCTAGGGATTCCTCTGTTCTCACATTCATTCATTAACTTTGTTTTTTAAAAGGTGTTTATCACCTTATTTTAATTCTCAAAAATTTAACATGCTTTTATATCTTTGGCTTCAACTTCCATTCTCTGCTTTGCCCTTCTGAGTTACAATATATATATATATATTTAAAGTGCCTGGCTCCTGTAATAGCCAATGCAGGGTGTAGGACATTCTCATTTTAATGTTTAGAGATGACTGCTTTATCTTTATAGACTCTTTCACAAGCTGTCAAGAACCTATGGGGAAAAAAACTTCTTCACAGCCTGATTGGTCAGGTGACTTCAGGGAAATCTTAAATCATTTCAATTCTCTAGATAATTTTTTAGGGATGTATGATGGAGCATACTTCATAATGGCTTTTCATCCATAATACATTGTGGAATGTTTATGAGAATAATTTCTGAGGTTCTCAGCCAAACTCTGGCAGCTGTCTGGGAATAACTCCAAATTATGTTTGAGGATCTATGCCCTAGTTGGTGAAAACCTAGGATCTGTGGAACTATCAAGACAAATACAAAGCATGTAAATGTTAAACAAAGGATGGCTCTAATAAATGTTCTCAAATCTCTGAACCATCATGGGCTATAAGCCCTCTACCAGTAATTATATATGACACCACAGTGAGGTGGAAGATAAACAAACAGGGGGAACCAGGTTGTACCCCTTTGTAGAATAACAGTGGTAGCCCAGCATCTAGTGATTGAGTACTGTCTGTGCCTCTAGGCTACCTATATTTGGTCAGAGCAATACACTGTTCAGGACCAGGATAGAACTTTGAAAACTGAGGTTGCTCCAGGAGAGGTCTTCCAGGTTGCTTGCTTTTAGTCACAACAGACAGTCAAAGAAATTCTGTTCCAGTTCTTCTTGCTTAAAGGACTGGAAGTCAGTTACCTGTTTATTCACATGTACAGGAATTTGCCTATCTGTTTTTCCACGCTTTCCTATGATCAGAAGAGTTTATTTATTTATTTATTTTACATTTGTTGACCAAGATGGTCCGACTGGATACATGTCCATTTTCAACAGAGGCCTGAGGAGAAACGCTCCACTAATACAGATAATAATATACATGATAAATTAGAACTTGGTATACAAAGTATAATAGATAACACATACATTACAAGACTAATAAGATAGGGTTTATAGACTGTCAGAGTAAAAGGGCATTAGAGAAAGTCAAATTTACATACAGTACTTTTTATACAATAAAGAGGAGGGAAAAAAATTAAGTATTCAGGCGCAGGAATATACAAGAGGAAAACCATGTACTACAGCCTAATTAAGTGAAGATGATGTAGTCTGGGGGCATCAGAGTAGAATAATCCACAGTCTTACTTGCCATAGTTTGAAATGTATAGTAGGATATTAATAAGAGAGTTATAAGATGTAAAAACGTAAGGGAATGGAGTAGGGTGAGGTATAATAAGATCAAAAGCATGGTGGGGGTACTGAGACATGAGAAAGGGGCAGAGGTTGAGTAATGGGTGGATACTTAACTGGGTAGTTGGGGAGTTAGTCAGGGTTGGAACATGGACATAACCAGTGTGTTGTAAAATACTGTTTGAGGCTTTTTTTGAATTGAGAGAGAGAGGGTACTGGAGTGAGGTCATTTGGAAGTAAGCGCCAGGTTTTGCCAACAAAGTTGGAAAACAGGGAGTCTCCAGCTGAGTTGTTAGATTTGTATGTTTGAACCAGCAGTTTGTTAGAAGAATGGAATGGCCTGGAGTTACAATAGGAATTGATGAGTTTTTTTTAGTCCAGGGGTGTTTGTGGGTCGATTGAGGACCTTGTGTGCTACTATGAGATGATTGTACTGAAGTAAACTGGATAATTCTAGCCACCCTAGTAGTTAAAGGTTATGGCAGTGATTCATCCGATATTTAGAGCCAGTGGCAAATCTGGCAATGTGGTTGTAACAGTTTGAGAGTTTACAAAGTTCAGATTTGTCCAAGTTAGTTAGTATAGGGGAGGCGTATAAAAGGGTAGAGAGCAGGTGAGTGCAGGCAATGGCAGTCCTAGCTAACGGAGTCAGAAAAGGTTTATTTCTATATAATGAGCCAAATTTTTTATTAATTATTTTGATAGTTTGACTGACATGCATATCAAATTTGAGGTTATCTACTATTACCCCTAAGAGTTTTGTATGAGCGTCCAGGGAAATAATTGTACCATTGCTGGATGTTATAGTAAAGGAGAGTTCCTCTAAACATACAGAAGGACTCACAAATAAAAACTGTGGTGACTCCCATTTTGGCCCAGGCAACAGTGGTTCTCCATTCTTTTCAATATATCCAATGGCGATTACACAAGTTTCCTCATAATATGGAACTACTCTCACCAGACTGGGGTTATTTGATACACTCCAACTTTCAATTTATTCAAGTGAATGCCTGGTTGATTGAACTTTAGCACTTTTTAAACTCTTTTTTTTCTCAAGGTTATGCAGCTGGTATTAAAGGAGACAAACAAAGCTACATCTAGAAAATTATATATGGGTAAGTGGAAAATATTTTCTAGTTGGTGCCAAGCCAAGAAATAGGACTCTTCTGAGGCTCAGACTACTTGGTTCTGAAATATTTATGTGAGTTATTTCCATTGGCCTTATTTTGTCTTCTATCAAGATTAATTTCTAGGCAATCTCCGATTGTTTCACCTTAGATCTTATTCCTTTTCTACCCTACCTTTAGTGAAACCATTCATGAAAGAGAGCTTTACGTATCTGTCCACTAGTATAGGCAGGGGGCTCCTTCTGAGGTCTTGTCTACTGAGAAAGCTTACACTGTTTCATTTTGAACATGCTCATGTGGCTGATTGGGGTTCATATCTTGGAAAAAAGTTTGATTCTTTGCTCTGACTTCTACAGAAAAGGGTATATGAGTTACTAGATCTTATGGTGAGTCATCCCTACCTCAGTTTTCTCAAAAATAAGGTCATTTCTGATCAAATCCTTTGATTCTACCTAGATTGTCTCAGAGTTACATTGAGTGACTTTACTCATAGCCATGTTTCTTCCGTAACTTATAAATAAGAGAGAAGAATTTTACTCACTTTGGTTGTCCATAGGCAGCTAAGATACTACATCTTCAGCACAAAATCGTTTAGGGTGGCTGAATGTCTATTTCCTATGAAGGTAAGGTAAAGGAACAGTCAGTGTCAAGACAATTGTAATGAGCGTTCCATGCTGTTGTTATCCTTACCATAATAAAATGCTTCCAGACAAAGTTGTAGTCCACTTTACCAAGGCTTTGGAAAACTTCAGTTACGTTTTAGAAAAGGTTGAACTCCAGAAACACATTAGTGATACTAACTTGGTCATCTGGTCACACATCCAGGGCAACATTTGCTAGGACTATTCTGCAACAGTTCCTGGACTTTCATCTTTCTTCCTCCTTACTTTTCTTATATGCCCTAGAATTCATCCTATATGGCTTATGCTACTGCAACAGTGACCTAATGATGAACATAGTAATTTGTGTAAGTAAACTTGCCGTAATAGTTGATGCTCAAATAGATGGGAGGGTGGCCTAATGGTTAAGGTGTTTGCCTTATAAACACAAGGTGCACGGTTTGAGTCTCACAAGAAATAATTGGCTAGGCTTAAAATGACTCACAAGGGCAGTTAGTTTAGTATGAACCTATGAATCACTATTGTAGTAGCTCCTCCATTCCCCTTATTTTTGGTTTGCCTTTTTCCAGAGTATGTAAATATTTATGTGCTTTACTTTTTTCCCTTGTACATATTTAGTCGTCAAGTTTCTAGCTTTACTGTTTTGGCACATGAAAGCTCTGCAGTTTTTGTGGCCTAGCCATTGACTGCAGCCTGTTCTCCTCAAGTGCTGCAGTGTCTATAGCATGTGGAAATATGCTAAAGCTTCATAAGCTGGATTGCTGGCAGGATACATCCCATATAACGTAGGCTGCTGCTACTGTTATAAGTTTAGTTGCACAACTGCACTTTTATTTTCCTTTAGGGAGATTCTAAGAAGTTATTCTATACCTAGAAGATATTTTTAATGGCTTGATTAATGGAAGAGTGCTCGTGACTATAGAAGATGTGAATATAAATTAATTTAACCCTTATTATGATTATGGTGTTTCACTGGAAAGACTATCAAGATTGGATTCTGTGCAATATATGAATATGAATATGTTGCTTTAGGAAATGCCTCCCTTACTAATTAAGTTTTAATAAATTTTAATGAAAATATTCTAAAGTTTGAAACTTCTTGTAAAATTACATTATTTGCTTTGTAGATTTCAAGTCCTGTCATGAAGAAAAGCAAACTTTATAAAAGGAATTATAAGATTTTACTGACGTTTATTTTAAAATTACTAGGAATTGTTTAACTATTGTTTGATCTATATATTTTAAACACTGTCATAAAGATTAAGAATACATTTTATATAAAAAATTTTAGGATCTTAATTACTGAAGTAGTATATTAATATTATAGTATGCAGACTGGCTTTATTTTTTTATTGACAATAGTGATGGCTTAGTTGCAATTAATGCAAAAAATGCTTTAAAATAGTTTGATAAAGAAATAATTGTGGAGAGTAAAAGAAAAAATGTGTTGTATCAGAATTAAGTCCATCTCAAGAAGCTTGGGTACAATTTAAAAATATTGAAATAGGGTGAAACTTATGCATATGTTAAAAAACAGCCTAAAGAACCTCTAGAGGTTTATGGAATATGTTAATCGTGAATCATTTGTGGAAAAGAAACAAAGAAGTATTATAAACCGCATTGTGGATAATGGAAGAAGGTTATTAACAAAGCTAAGCAAACATTTTAATACATTTGAGAAGGGTATGGATATAAAAAGAGAAATTTCATTCCTAATAGTGAATTTTCCTTCCCTATGAAAACAACCACATATTTATCAGGTGTTATGTAAATATAAAGCAAATTCATATAATTTTGTGGATGGATTTGATATCAGGTTTATAAAACCTGGCCTCAACCTTTGATCTGGCCAATTATATACCTGTTTAATCTGATTATATTACAAAGTAATATTTGCAATATAGTGGGGAAAAAAGCATACTCTGAACTGATATACAAAAAGGTACAGAGGTACTTAATTGAAGGGAGTTGTGCTGTACCAGAAACAGGTAATGACATTCTACAGCACGTCACAAAAATGACTCTCATTATTTATTTGGTGCAAAGCTCAAACTTAACCCAAGGACTCAGCAGGACTGTTGAGCCTGGCTGAAGTTCTCCAATGCAGCAGTTACAGCTGTATGTCTGTAATACCTAATCCGATTTACATGTGGAGTTGCATGGCCCTGAGACCATCCAGTGCCAGAGCTCCACCTGCAGGGTAAACTGCTGAATGCAGGTACAATGGCCAGTATGGCCAAAATGTCTGCAATCTGTCTGTTCAAGACAAGGACAGGCATGCAGGACCATAAGGCAGCCAAATAAGTATATCTGTTCTATAAAATAGGACATTGTAAGCCATCTCCACAGCAGATTTTAATGACTCACACTGCACTACATCATGCATATACATGGTCCCATGTTCTCTCACAATGACTCCCGAAACCTGCAGTCCAGCTGCAGCGCTTTATGGGAATTGGTACTGCAGGCATTATATGTATATACCTCCTGTGTATGTCTACAGTAGTTGGTCAAATATAGAGGAGTAGATTCTGCCTCACTGAGAAGCCCATTAAGTTTAATGTGTTTTTCCAACATTGAATTATTTGGTGTGCTGAGCCAAATTCATCTTCTGTAAATGGGGGTGGAGTTCTGGCAGCCCTCTTTAGCATATGAATGGAGACTAGTGGAGCCCTATTTTTTGGACTCAGACACATAAAAACTGCTTGGTGTGGTATGCTACTCCATGCTCATTCCCTTGGGAATCCACCCCATTATACCCTTCAACTGTCTAGATTTTTGCCTCATACTTTTGGTCTGTTCCTCATAAAATGTGTTATTTTCTGGATTTTTTAGCAAATCAGTAAGGACTGAATTCACTAAGTAATGACCTGCATTTGAGTTTCAGACTTCATATCCTTCAGAAAATGCATGGTAACACAAGACCTTTTATTTTAGCAAAATATTCTAGGTTTATGAGAGCAGTATTTAAAATGTGTACCTATTTTGGGAGCTTTGTTCACCATTATTTTGGCTTTGTCCAGATTTTTTGTGCTAAGAGGTTGAGAGCTATGACTCCATAGCAAGGAGTATAGTCCAAGGACAATGTTATGTCCACTGCCAATGATTTCTCAGAAGCCAAAGGGCCACATTCCAAAAAACATGGACTAGTACACAGCACTGCTACCATGGCCGGCCTTAGGCATAGGCAAACTAGGCGACCGCCTAGGGCGCCGTACAGGCCAGCCTCGGAAAGGGCGCTATTTTTAACTATTTATTTATTTTAATTAATAAAATTCTTCTCACTCGGCACCCTGTTCAGGAAGCCTGATCCATAGCATGAGAGGGGTGAGCGCCCTCCCACTTACAGCTGCAGGTTGGCTCGGAAACTAAAAAAAAAAATTTGCAGTACACGAGTCTGTTACCTTAAGGAGGAACATCAACATGCATGTGTCATGACGCCAGCGTGGATGCAATTGCATTCTTCAGGCCTGTGCGTAATTTAAACTAGCAGTTCTTTTAAGAAATACGCCAAGTCCGTGTGGAGCCATTTGGTTTAGAAAGAAGGTAAGTGTATGTGTGTTTGTGTTTAAGTGTAATTTAAGCCGCTCACTTTTGTATGAGAGAAATATTAAAAACAGGACTTTAAAAAGTTCTTTGGCTGAACATGTTTTAAGCTGTCAGAATTCAGATTATAGTAAACTTTAAGCAGGTGTTATGCACTGGTATAAGAAACCAGAACAAATTGATCAAGAAATTAAAAGCATTTTCAGATATAAAGAAGTGTGTTTCATTTTACAGTACAATACCACATTTCCTAGAGGTATAATAAGGAATTAAATTGTAGTTTGTATTAAGCCTGCGCATAATTTAAACTAGCAATTCTTTTAAGAAATATGTCATGTCCGTGTGAAGCCATTTGGTTTAGAAAGAAGGTAAGTGTATGCGTGTTTGTGTTTAAGTGTAATTTAAGCCACTCACTTTTGTATGAGAGAGGAAGTGTGTGTGCATATGTATGGAATTTAAATTTAGCTGTTCTGTTTGCATGAGAGATAGTGTGCGTGTGTGTTAATGTGTGAGAGTAGATGCATGTACCTTCTGTGTTCATGTGGGTTTCTTCCCGGTGCTCCGGTTTCCTTCCATATTCCCAAGACATGCTGTAGGTGTAGCGGACAGTCTAAATTGGCCCTAGGTGTGTGTGTGTGTGTGTGTGTGTGTGTGTGTGTGTGTGTGTGTGTGTGTGTGTGTGTGTGTGTGTGTGTATAATGTAAACTTAGCGGTTCCGTTTGTCTCTGTATGAGAGAGAAAAGTGCATGTCTGTGTTGTATGAGAGAGTAGAGTAGGACTGTGTGGAATTTAAACTAGTTGTTAGTTGCTGTATGAAAGAGAAGGTGTGTGTCTGTGTGTTGCTATGTGAGAGTAGGGGTGTGTGTGTGTGTGTGTGTGTGTGTGTGTGTGTGTGTGTGTGTGTGTGTGTGTGTGTGTGTGTGTGTGTGTGTGTGTGTTTAGCATACCTTTTCAAGTGTCTGGATTTAGCATTATAGTTTTTGTCTGTTTCTCATAAAGTTTGTGGTTTTCTGGCAAATCAGGGAGGACTGTAGTCACAAAATGATATGTATATGAGTTTTAAACTTTGCATCCTCCACAAAATACATGCTAATACAAATACTGTTATTCTTTTAACTTTCTAAGTTACAAAGAGCACTACTTCAAATTGTACTTCAAACTGTACTTCAAATTGTACTTCAAACTGTACTTCAAACTGTACTTCACACTGTCCCTATTTTTTAGCCATTGCATCCATGTTATTTTGGGCTTTGTGTAGACTTTTTGTACTAAGAGGTTGAGAAGTATGCATATCTTTCTGCTGTACAGATGTTTGCAGAATGTCCAAATTCTTGCCTCATATTTTTGGCCTATTCCTCATAAAATGTGTGGTTTTCTGGAAAATCCCTAAAGACTGAAATCATTAAATGTCATACATTTGAGTTTCAGTCTTCATTTCCTTTAGACAATGCCTGCTAAGATAAATGTTGTTATTCTAGCAACTTTTTAAGTCTATAAGAGCAATATTTATAATCTGTCCTTTTGGAGCCTTTGCCCCCCCCCCCCCCACAATATTTTAGGCTTTGGCCAACTCTCTAAGAAGTTGAGAGGTATAGAGGCACTGTATGTAACGCCCTAGTTGCCAATTATTTGGTGCATTTTAAGGTGAGGTAGTGGTTCTACATTCCTGAGTGTGTCTTCCTTTGCTTTAGATGCCTAGTGACTATGACCTTGTTGTTTTCTCAGTCATTCCCTGTTGTAGTATCACCAAGCTTACCAGTTTTATGTAACATAGGCAATTAATTCTTAAAAGGCAGCAAGCACTGAATTTGTAGATGAAACACTGAAATATAAAGTTGCTTGCCAGTAACAGCCTCTTCATTAGTTACGCATCTCTTTAATGTGGAATTATTCAGATGAAATTTATTTCTGCAGAGATTGTGTTTACTGACTTATACTGATGGATTGTAATGATAGAAGTCTTGAGTGACCTTTTATGGTTAAAATATTCCGAAATGGGCAGTTATTTAATTATTGGGAAATGCATTGTTTTATTAATTACTGGAAAAATGTTCAAAACTACAAATTTAAGGCACAAAGCTACAAATTTAAAACACACACTAACAAGTGGTGCCTTATTGTACAGGGAATTTGAAAGCAGTGTTAGTACCATAATTGCCTTTGGTGCAGAAGGCTGTGGATTCTACTCCCCCACCATGTAGATGAAATGCTGATATTGCAGTACCCATATGATTGCCGATTATTTGGCGCATTACAAGGGAGGCTAGGGGTTCTCCACTCCTGAGTGTGTCCTCCTTTGTACGAGAAGCCTAGTAACTATGAACTTGTTGTCAGTTTTAGTCATTTCCTTTTGCAATATTATCAGTTTATCACATTTTTAATTGTAATATAAGCAATTCTTCAAGGGCAACTTACACTGAATTTGTAGATGAAGCATTGAGATGTAAAGTTGTTTGCCAGTAGCAACCTCTTCACTAGTTACATATTTCTTTACTGTGGAATTATTCAGATGATTTTACTTCTGCAAGATTGTGCATTGAGTGATATTGGTGGATTGTAATGACAGGTCTAGCCTATTATGGTTGAAATTTTCTGAAATGAATAGTGTTATTGATTTTATACATCATTTCATTGCTTATTAAAAGAATGTTAAACTGCAATTTAAAACGCTTTCTAACAAGTGGCAGTGGTATTATACAAGGAGTATAATTTACTAGAATCAGGAAGGTGAATCAAAGAATGAATACATGCATGCATGACCCTAAAAATGTGTGCAAGGATGCATGGCCCTAAAAATGTGCGCAATGAGTCTGTTTTGAAAACAGCCCAAAGATAAACTTAATGGCTGGATGGATTTTCTATGAATGTCGGTTTTCATTCCATTTCAATGGCAGAGAAGTTTAATGCTTATGCTAAGTCTGTTTTCATTGCGAGATTGTATTGTTTAGCAAATGGCTATCTTTGTTTGTGCTATTCTTACTTACGCTACTGTACAGAGGGAGGAGAGAGGTTGCTATTCTACTTTCACTGAGCTGTAAGACTCGCTCGCCTACCCCAAAGTAAATTAAACTGTAAGTTAAGCAACCCTTTGAAACAAGGCACATGGTCTTCTATTTTTTGAGGACATGACTTTTATAGTAAAATATGTGTGAAGGAGCAACAGATAAAGCAGGTTTATTAAAGGAAAATTCCACCGTCCTTCACTTTCAGTTTAACTACATTATAAGGTATCTTTCTTTCTATGCATTTAAATAACTGAAGGAAAAGACTGAAGTGGCCTTCTTGGAGAGAGGCCTACCTGTGGGTGTGGCTTATAGGGGTATGCATTAGTATGGTGTGGGTGGGGCTTAAGGGGGCGCTGGAGTACTACTTCGCCTAGGGCATCATTTCAGCTAAGGCCGGCCCTGACTGCTACACAAGTAAATGTTTCATAGTAAATCTAACCCAGTCTGAGAGCAGCTGCACCCATACCTCTCAACCTCTTAGTGCAAGAAATCAAGGCAAAGCTTAAAATAATGGAGAGACAAAGGCCCAGAAATAGGGGCACATTTTAAATATTGCTCTTAGAAACTTAAAAAAGTAGCTGGAACAGGGCTTGTGCTGGCATGCATTATCTGAAGGATATACAATTTGAAACTCAAACGTGTTTCATTACTTAGTGACTTTACTCCTCAATGATTTGCCAGAAAACCACAAATTTTAAAAGGAACAAACCAAAAACATGAAGCAAAAAATCAGGACATTCTTTGAAAATCTGGACATCTGAGAGTTATGGCTACACCTGTACATTAGAACTACTACAACAGACATTTGGGGTTGTTACCATTTAATGCCTGCAGGTGGTGCACTTCCTATACTATACCAGCTAAGACGGGGTCTATGTTAAATAAACAAACGCTTAAAATGTCGAGTACAACATACTCAAACACTTTTAAGTGAATGTTTATTTAATCGACAGCTCGAAATGTCGTAATCCAGAATGTAGAAATGTTTTGTTTGGCCACCTACTCCTCCCAAGTTTTGCTGGACACTACACCAAGTAAAAGCAATAAAAACGTCAATATATACGCGATGCACTCAACGTATATGGGCACTTTTCTTCAATTTACAACAAGCAATGTACTTTTGTACCCTTTTTGAACCATGGTAATGCCCTTTTCATTTAAGACATAGTTCACTATTTATATCCTTTTGTGTTACTACACATCCTTTACAAGCAGCAATTTTAGTAATGTGTAGCTGCATTTTACTGATGGTTGTGTTATATTTACTTGTGTTTCATCTTGCAATTAGTATATAACTCAGTCTAGTGTGATAGTTTCATGGTTAGACTTTGGTGCTTAGTTTTATTCACGTTATGCTTGGCTGGAATATGGTGATGGACAGGTTGACAAACGAGATCAGACAGGAGTCCCCGTGGACTATGATGTTTGCAGATGGCATTGTGATCTGTAGTGAAAGTAGGGAACAGGTGGAGGAGACCCTGGAGAGATGGAGATATGCTCTAGAGAAAAGAGGAATGAAGGTCCGCATGACTAAGACAGAATATATGTATGTGAATGAGAGGGAGGATAGAGGAATGGTGAGGATGCAAGGAGTAGAGGTGGTGCAGGTGGATGAGTTTAAATACTTGGGATCAATAGTTCAGAGTAACGGTGAGTGTGGAAGAGAGGTGAAGAAGAGAGTACAGGCAGGGTGGAGTGGGTGGAGAAGAGTGTCAGGAGTGATTTGTGACAGACGAGTACCAGTAAGAGTGAAAGGGAAGGTCTACAAGAGGGTAGTGAGATCAGCTATGTTATATGGGTTGGAGACAGTGGCATTGACAAAAAGGCAGTTGTTTGAGCTTGATGTGCCAGAGTTAAAGATGCTAATATTTGCGCTGGGTGTGACGAGTGTGGACAGGATTAGGAATAAGTATATTAGAGGGTCAGCCCAGGATGGAAGGTTTGGAGACAAAGCCAGAGAGGCAAGATTACGTTAATTTGGACATGTGCTGAGGAGGGATGCTGAGTATGTTGGGAAAAAGATACTAAGGATGAAGCTACCAGGTAGCAGAAAAAGAGGAAGGCCTAAGATAAGGTTTATGGATGTGGTGAGAGAGGACATGCAGGTGGTTGGTGTGACAAAGCAAGATGCAGAGGACAGGAAGAAATGGAAACAGATGATCCGCTCTGGCACCCCCTAATGGGAACAGCTGAAAGAAGATAATGATGATGATGCTTGGCTGGATTAGCTTACATGATGTGATATGTGACATATTTAAGTGCTGGCCAAACAAAACAATTCAGAACTCCTATTTCTGATATTTAGAGCAGTTGAGTAAATAAACGTTCACTTAACAGTGTTTGAGTATGTTGTACTCAACATTTTAAGCATCCGTTTATTTAACATAGACCTGCTAAGACAACTTAATGGACTACTTTGACACTTTGAAGTTTTATATTGATGTTCAAGGCAGATGGAAATTTTCAGAGATCTGCAGTTCATGGAACATGATTCATGTTTTGGATTAACAGTAGGTCCTCAGGAGTCCTCGTTTACCTACACTACTTTATCAGATTTATTTACCCTGTGTAAGGTGTATGCAGCTTATGATGCTTCCAGATGAGTAGGTCTCATTTTATGGCTTTACTCTAATAATAATAGCAATATAAATGCATTGAAGGCTCTAAAGATTTATCAAAATGCTAAAAATTACAGCAACCAAACATGGGCAGGTGATTCATCCTTTTATCACCCATTTTTATGAGTAGTTATTTTAAATTCTATTAAATAACGTAAATTGCATTCCAAATTAAAATGACATTGCACTGGTGACGTCATTAGAAAATATTGAAAAGAGTTTGAATTAACTGTAAGTAGTTTCTTGTTCACCTCCAGCTGCTACCCAGCACAACTACATAGAAATTCCTTGTAGCACCATTAACAATCACTCTTTTTCCAAGTTTACAAGATTAAGATGTATCTTACACACAAATCCTTAATCAGTAACTAGAAAACAACATCCCATTCAGAATAGGGTTTACCAGGATGGCTGCACACTGATCAACAGCTTGATTTCTGCTCTCCTGGTATGAAAAAAAGGTAACTGATAGATAAGGGCCAGTAATTCTGCAAGTTTTAGTAAAACTCAGTTACTGGCTAGTATGCACACTGTCTGGATGACAGCAAAGAAGAAACTTGGAATGTCTGAAAGAAAATCAACTATAAGATATGAAGATAAAACACTGACTGGGGAGAGTCCTGCACTGCTTCAGCAAAAAGCAATTCAAGCTCCAGCTTTGGTACAAGACATGGCTTCCAGTAATTTAGAGGAAAAAATAAATCAACTGTGCTCAGAGCTAATTGAAATAAATGAAACATTGCAGGACTATATAAACTCAAATAACAAAAGGCTGGGAAAAATGGAAGAAGCTTTAAAGAGTTATTCAGATGAGCTGCTAAAACTGCAAACATTAGATGTCTGGCTGAGTATGAGTGTTCAAAAAGAGATGTTTCAAATAAAGGTAGAGTTAGAAGACAGAGCGCACATTGAAAACACAAGATTTTCTGTTATAGCAGAGAAATGTAAGGAACAGATTGTATTAATTTTATGAGAGCACAAATAAGTAACTGAACTGGTATTCTAAAGCAGAATTTGTCAGTTGAAAGAGCACATTTTGTGTGTATTCTCCAAACCTGGCCATAAGAAAGCAGCCAAGACCTGTATGAGTAAAGATGCTATCATACCAGGCAAAAGATTTAATTCTGACAAAACTGAGGCAGAAGAGCAAAGTATTAAAAATTGGAGACAGTAGCGTCTTTGTGGAAATGATTATTCACTGTAGGCCAGCTAGGAGAGAATCAAATTTACCTCACCAATCAGGGAATGTTGACAGGCAGATGTGAGATTAAAGCTGCTGCATACAGCTGTCTTCAAAATATTTTTTTACTGGAGGATCAAAGTCATTTTCTGATGCATAACAGGCTAATGGTGAAATACAAAATTTTGTGTGACAAAAAGTGAGCCATCAATCAGAAGAGGACTCTGCTTCTCATTCTTATAATAGTCAACCTCATAGAGAGACTTTGCCAGTGAAACCTTTTCCACTGTTATAAAGGATAATGTTTGACAGACAAAAAAGCACAAGAGTTAACTGGCTGAATTGGGAGTACCTTCTACTTGAACTGGAGACTGGAGTCTGGGAGATGGAGATGAACAGGAAAAAGAACAGCAACACTGAAATTAAGGAATAAATGTGAGATTATAAAGCATTAATCACATTTGTGAAATATGGCTTTTCAAGAAAAAGTGGTTGAGAACGATTGGCTTTTATTAAATTTGTTAAACTTGTTGGGGGACTGAAAGGTATATACCCCACATCATATCATTAATGTTTAAAAGGACTCTAAAAGGGAAAAAAGAAAAAGCAACTGCAAGTAAAACAATTTTTGCTCTTTTCTGATATAAATTGAATGTTATATAGTAAAGCATTTTCAGCGATTGTACTATGTGTTAAAGATACTAAAGTAAACAGATACTGTTTTGTTTTTTCTTTTTTAGTTTCAAGAAATGTAGGCATTACAAAGTAAAAAAAGGCTGGACATGTCCCTTCAGAAATTACTATTCACACAATTGATGATATTTAACAAAGCCTACTATACCCGTCTTATTCTTCATAAATTTGACTCAAAGAACTCACCTAAATGTCCATATTATACAGACCAGACAGCTGACTTGTTTCACATGTTTTGGAGTTGCAAATGCATTTTTAAACTTTGGAATTCATTAAAACTTCAATTACAGAAAATGGGATACCAGCATTCAACACTCTCTTGGGAATTTATGATCCTACATATTCCTCCAGATAACTTAGATAAATCAAAAAAGATCATAATCATGAATATTTGTTTACTAATGAAACTATACATAGCTTCAAACTGGTTGAACCTGACTCAGACATCTTGGGAAAATTTTAGAATATTAGCAATCAGACACATATTAGCGCATAAATTGTTAATCAATGACCATAAAAAAAGCATAAATAATATAAAAATATGGGAGCAAATCTTCAATATTGTGTTGGCCTAGGGGTTCTTATCCACTATTACTCAGGACACATATTTATAAGACTGATTCAATCTTAGATTTGACATAGATCGTAACAATAATGCAGACTGTTGACTTTTTCATGTTGTATTTCTTTATTAATAATTTGTATTAATATATAATCCTTATGTAACTTTTGGAAGCAATCATGTATATATTGTATATATTTATAGTGTGTAGTTATGTAATTGAAAAACAATAAAAGATGGATTATTGAAAAAAAAAGGCTGGACAAAAGCACATTTAAGTTAAAAAGCTGTAATCCTGGCCTGTTGGAGTGCAGGGGGGGTGTAAAAGTGCTCTGATTATAATAGATGTAGTGTTAAGATGTTTTCATTTACTTTTGCATAGGTGAATGTTTGGTTTAATGCCATTGGCTTAGTCTAATAATAAGTTTTTTTGTGTAAACAAGGGGGAGATAAAAATAAGAGATCACTGTGAATGTAATGGATAGATTTCCTTTAGCAAATAAATGTTCAGTGTGAGTTAAGAAATCTGCAGCTGAGGCAGCTATACATTCTCTTCTTATGTTTCCATGGCAACAAGCTAACTGCAGTTGAAAGCAATAGATCTCGAGAGGTATGGACATTGTTGAGAGAAATGCAAAACGTAAAGGTACAAGTACAAGCAGAACGAAAAAATGAACTGCAGACCTGCTGGCAAAAAAAAAAAAACAAGTAAACTAGAAGCCAAATATTTAGCGCTTTCATCCACTGTTTAATACGTGAACTTCCTCAGAAACATTTTCAAATGATTTCCAGTTCCTTAAATAACTTACTAAACAGGAAATGACATCATGACCATCAAACTGAAAAAATAACAATGTGATTTTCTACAAAAATGATGTATTGCCATAATGATAACAAATAATAAAAAAAAAAAAAAAAAAAAAAATATATATATATATATATATATATACAAATGAATGCATATACACATATATACACATACATATGTATAAATACAAAAATACAATCATAAAAAAGTCATAAAAATGCAGTGTAAATTCATGCTGTGTGAATAGCATAGTAATCAACTTGAGCATATGAACTGCGTATCCAAAGACCTCTCCCACGTAGACACAACAATCACATGCATACACACACCTGCACACACACACACACACACACACACACACACACACACACACACACACACACACACACACACACACACACACATATGCACATATAGACATGCACCCCCCCACACACACACATGCAAACATGCACACATCACACACACAGACACACACACACACACACACACACACACACACACACACACACACACACACACACGCAAACATAGAACCAAACAGTCACTATGAAAATGTAAAATACACGTGAAAAAATGTATATGTCGTAAAAAATATATATATGACAATATAAAAATAATGATAATATATACACACAAGTTCACACACCAAAATGTATATACTATAATATGTATAAAATGTAATGTATGTATAAAACAAAAAAATATATATGTATATATATGAATAATGTAAATCATATCATGTCTCTGAAGGGAATCAGAGTGATATGAACATGTATGTGTACACACATGTACACCTCACACAAAACACACATGGATCACATGTGGTCCAACAAGTACAAGCAGCTTACTAAAAAATAAAGTTTGAACTGATAGCAAGTGAAGAAAGAGATAGCAGCTTTTCTGGTACATAAATGCTTTGATGCATTTAGTTTTATTTAACAGTAGCCAATGCTCTTTTTCTTAAGGCTAAATGTTATTTTTTTTCTGAAAACAACCTGTTTTTCACATCTGTCAGGGGAATAAAGATAAGACAAGAATAGATATCAATTAGCAAAATTAGGAGCATAGGCTGTAACATGTGCCTTAGCATGTATAATTTTTCATTTTAGGTTCATAAGTTTATAAAAGATTACTAGGCTAATGGCTTAAGAGCCCTTACAAGCCTAGCCAATATAGTCTGATTTTACGCAATATATGGACCTTAGAGGCAAGAGGATGGCATGGGTCTGTGTGTGTATACCTTGAGTATCTTACTGATTGCCCCTGTCCATAAGGGACATAGGCACTACCCCACGTATGACTTTGTGATTCTTCATTCATTGATTTCAAAAGTCCTTGAAAAATTTATTCACCGGCAACTCATGCCCCACCTCCTCAATAACCAACTCCTCACTCCTACTCAACATGGGTTTCGGCCTGGCCACAGTACCATAACTGCTCTCTTTTCTTTCCTAGACATTGTCAAACATGCCCGTGACTCTGGAGATATTGTTCTTCTTGACCTTTCCAAGGCATTCGACACAATATCCCACACACTCCTTCTCAACCACCTTTCTAACTTCAATCTCTCCCACAATTCCCTTTCTTGGTTCAAAAGTTATCTCTCAGATAGATCCCAAGCTGTGAAATGGAATACAGGTACCTCGAACTTCTTACCTACCCCTACCGGAGTCCCTCAGGGTTCTATTCTCGGACCTCTGCTCTTTAATGTCTTTATCAATGATATCCACTCTGCAATTCCTCATTCTCAAATTGTACAATATGCAGATGACTCCACTGTTATCTGCTCAGCCCCTAGCCTTCCCGAGCTCCAAGCCAAAACCCAATTGGCCTTCACAACCACAGAAAATTGGATGCTTCAAAACCATCTTTCCCTTAATGCCAATAAATCCCATATCATTCTCTTCTCCCCCTCAAAAGCTCTGCCTCTTGATAAGCCAACCTTCAAAATCTCCAGCCTCTCCCAGTCCCCAATAGAAGTTGTTAGTAGTGCAAAATTACTTGGAGTTACCATTGATGAACACCTGAAATTTACTACTCATATTCAACTAAACATAAAAAAAAAACATCAGAAGCTCGGTATGCTTTACAGAAATGCTAACTTTCTTTCTTTAGCTACAAGACAAACACTCGCCACTACCTACCTTTTCCCTTCTCTATTGTATGGTGCTCCTCTTCTAACCAACCTCACCGCTTCTATTTCCTCAAAACTTGAAAGTTGCTACTACAAAATCGCCAAATTCGCTACTAACTCCACTCATTCTACACACCATTGCATCTGCCTCCATAGTCTCCAATGGCTAGAACTCCCTAATCACCTGGATTACCTCCAACTTACTACTGCACACAAACTAATTTTCAAGCCCACTGCTTGCCCTGCATTATCTAACATCTTGCCCTTCTACACTCCTCTCAGGCCCCTAAGATCTAGTCACCAAAATCTTATTTCAGTATACAAACCCAAACGACCTCCTGGCCACCTCCTACTTTCTTATACTACAGCAAAAAAAATGGAACTTGCTTCCTTCCCTTTTAAGAGTCACTACAAGCTATGAACAATTCAAATCTCTTCTCCATTCTCACCTCTCCCAAAACTGGAAATGTAATTGTATACTTCCTACCTAGATCTTAATACATCCCAGTTCCAATTACCCCCCTCTGGTCCCTCTTCTTCAAACTCTCTCCTCAGCTCCCCTCCCTCTACTTCTTTATCTCCTCTCTCTCCCCTGCTTAAACTCTTATTTATTCCTTTTAAATCTTCTCCTCCCCACTGCCTACATGCATGTCTAGTCTCACAAATGTATCTTTTGCCTTTTTCATAACATGTACTTTTAGACTCAAACCTAAAATGAATCTTAGTCTAACTGTTCTTTTTTTTATCTTCCTCCTGGCATCTCTTCTCCTTTAAATTCTTTGCATCTCCTTCACTTCTCCTCTGTTTTACTTCTCTTGCATTCAAGATCTATGTATAATTTCTTTTTATCTCTCTCTTCTATACTAACAATACAGTCGCATAAAAAATATTAATTTCTTATGTATACTGCCAAATGTACTATGTTTTTGGAAATTGTTAAAGGTGTTATCCTGTTATAACACAGAGTGTTATGTGTGTAATGTATTATTATTATGGAGCTTTTCTCCCTGGGCCTCCACTGAAAATGGGCTTTCGGGCCCAGTGGACTTCCTCGGTTATCAAACTGGAAATAAATAAATAAATAAATAAATTTAAATTGCATTTGATGTAGTCCGGGAAGGGCTCTACTTAACATAATAGGATGCCTGTTCCAAAGAAGGGCAATTTATGAAATACATATCTGTCTCTCCACCATATTTTTTCAGATGCTGAATAAGTTTAGATCCCTAAATTGGATGACCCTCATGCTGTTTGACTTGCGTATGTTTAGCAGCTCAATCAGGGCTGGAACTGTGAGTGTCTTGTAGGTCAGGCATAGGTCACTCCTTAATAGTCAGTACAAGACAGGGTAAAGTGATAGGGCTTTTAGACTATCCACATATAACATGTTTACTCCCTGTGAGGTCACTCCAGCTGTTGTAAGTGCCTAGTCAATTACATGCCAAATAGCATATTACACTCAACTTTTGGTCTAATGTAGAATGAGTACAGCAGGACTTTAATTTCCTTTGATCTGGATGCCATACCTTTACTTATAAGTTGTGTCACATAGAAGAACTTCATTCACTGTGGACACATGGTGGTGAAAGTTCAGGCTACTATCTGTGCACCTAAATCTCTCACCTCTGAGTTTGCTCTTAGGGGTGTGCTAGTAATGTTACAATTTTTAGGGGGAATTTGACTTCTCAAAGGGTATGATAATGCATTTTTTTCTCATTCAGCTTTAAGCCATAGTTCTGGCACCAATCATTCATCTGATCTAGACCCTCCTGAAGGATATCTACTTTACTGGGGGATTCAGTGATTACCCTCAGCTTACAGTCATTGGCAAACTTTGTCACCTGAGGCCTTCCACATCAGCTTTGACTTCAGACTAGGATATTTCAAACAGAAGTGGTTCCAACACTGAGCTCTGTGGCACACCACTAGCAACTGGCCTCTTGTTAGATCTGGATTCATCCACTTTAACAACAAGCCATCTGGTGACATAGGGATTTATGCTCAGTTTTGTAAGTTTATAATACCTCAGTGGGGAATTGTGTCAAATGCCATAGCCAGGTGAGGTAGGCAGTATGTACTGTTTTATCCTCATCCATGACCTTAGTGACTTTCTCAAAGAAATTCACCAGATTCAGTTGACATGGCTTGCCATTGACAGAGCCAGATTGGGTCAGGTCCATGTTTGGAGGTTTCATATGCCATTATTTATCAGGTCCACAATTATTCTTTCCATAGCCTTGCATATAAGACTAATAAAACTTATGGGTCTATAATTTTCATGGTCAGTAGATGCTCCCCCGTTATGGATAGGGATGACTTTTGCTGTCCTGTACTCTATCAAGACAAAGATAATTCAAATGATGTGCTTAAGTAGAGATCCTAATGGGCCTGATAAGTTCTGATTTAAGCTGCTTAAGAGACAAACTAGTTATTGCAGGCCCCACTGGAGTCGTGTTTTTAACTTTACAGAGCGCAGTGGCAACTTGTTATTTGCTGATAATTGGTCATGGACTGATGCAGAGTACTGCTTTGGGGAGAACTGGAGGTGATGGTGAGGTGAAATTTGAACTGAATTTGTCAGCCAGCAGATTTGCTATATGTTTTGGCTGAGTAAAGGTGATACCATCTACAACAAATTCCACATATTGTTGGGTGTTGCCCTTAAGACTGAGGACATAATTGAAAAATGCCTTATGCTTATCCTTAGCTTTGGAGGCTAATTTTCAGAGACTTGACTAGTTCCCTGATTCACTTATTTAGAATAATGAGGGACTTCTTGCTCAATTGTACACATTCCCTCATGTCTTGACTAGATTTTATTTCTTTTGTTGTGCAACCTATTGATACAAAGGGTCTACAAGTGTGGCTTCTTTTTACAGTTTCACCTGGGTTTATTTCATTCTGGTACTGCCATTTCTATGCAGTTATTTATATGGTTGTACAGGGATTTTGTGTACACCTCTGCATAGGTTTCTGTGTGTTCTGGATTTGGGGGAGCTTTAAATCTAGCTATGCTCTCCATTAATAGGGTGTAAAATATTTTAGAGAAGTTCTTAACGTTTTTGGGGTTTGGTGGGGGGATTAGTTTTAACTTTATTTCAAGGTTGACTGCTTTGTTATCTGATCTCAACAGTGAGGACATCACACTAGGGAAGGTGCTGTGCTCTCCCATATTTATAAGTACTGGATCTAGGATATTTGTTCCACTAATGGGAGTGCAGACTAGCTGCTCTAGGGAATTTGAATTTATAAAGCCAAGACATCTTTGGGCCTGCATGCTAGTGGTCATGTATGCCTCCCAATTAATTGATGGGGTAGTTAAAATCACCCATGAGTATGTATTGGGTTGAATGGTGAGTGATTCTAGTAACTTCAGGTATGATGTATAAGTTTCCTGTTTCATGGTGTGGGACCTGTAGCTACCAAGAATATGGTAATGGATTTTCCCAAGGTTAGTTGAATATGGAGTAACTCAAGCATGTCGTATTGTTTGACCAGCCTTGAGGTGTGCTTATCCTTTATGTAGATAGATACACCTCTGCCTTTTGCTCTTTCATGTTCAGTGCGTGGTTAAAAGGCATGAATGGCATTATAGCCATGCACTGCCAGATTGCTTTCTATGGCTTTGAACCATGTTTCAGTAATTGCACAGATGTTAGCATTCTCCAGGGTGAGGAGAGCTTCAAGGGAGTGCAGTTTCTTGTTGAGATTCCTAGCACTGACCAGTAACAACTTTAGCTTGTCCTGAGTAGCTTTTGTTATGTTGGAAGTTTTTTTCTGTTTGGCAATGCCTAAAAAAGCACTATAGAGGTGGTTAATATTTTGCCCAATATCTGAAAGCCTAGAGTTGACAGATGAAGACCATCCCTGGTAAACAAGTGTGGCCTGTCAACCATGTCCTCCCAGTCTGACAAGTTTTGGACCCCTTTGGAATGACACCAAAAGTTAAGTCAGTTGTTAAAGTCAATCATTTTCTGCTGGTATTGTGGCATCACCCTTGGAGATGGTAGAATGCTGCTCAATGCTAGGCTCATGTCTGCCTGGGATATATGTTTTGAGAGGTCAATCATATCTGTCTTCATACAATCCAAAGAGGTACGTCTCAGATAATGCTTGGAGTTGGCAGTGTTTTTAAGCTAGCCTAACTAGTGATGCTACCCAGTGCCCAGGCTAAATGCTCTCTGATTAACAATAGCCCTGGGTGGTATAATAAGGTAAGGTAGACCTAAATAGTCTTACCTAAATATATAAATTTCACTCACCACACAAACTAGTTGCCCTGTGAGTAACGTGGGACTGAGATAAAGTTCTGATCTTTTTTTATAGGGAAATTTCAACTTCTGGTGATTGCATATATACAAGGCAGCAATAACTGCCACTATGAAAAGAGCAGCTTCACACAAATTCAGGTCTTTTATACAATCATAAATAAGCAAGTTTTATACTAACTATGCCCCAAAGCCAATCAAACACAAAATGAGCTTTCTACAAGAAATTTCCAACTCAGACTGGTGAAATCAGCCCTGTCCTGCCACAACAGTGCAGACTTTGACCCTCTTAATATAAAATGACTGGTTTGCAGCCCAAGTGTTAATGAACCACTAACAGATGCACAATACTAACTAAGAAACACTAGATACAATGTATTTCAATTCAGAAGAGCAGCCCTTACAGCAGTTTATAAGTGCAGCTTTAAATTTAAAGAAGTACAAAAAAAAAAAAAAGAAAGCAGAAACAAAAACAATAAATAGTACAGTAACCTTTCATTGTATAATCAAATAAGCAATGTTTCTAGATGTTTGCTTCTGTATGGGGCACCGGCATGGCCAGCAGCTCCATGCAAATGGGAAAAATTTATACCAGCACTGAAAATACAGAAAACTAAGTACTGATCCCTCTAGCTAATAAAATGACTCCAGTTAGAGTGCTTTTGTGTGCTTTCCATCTCAGATAGACCACACAAATACCTACTGCCATTACATGAATAATCTCAGTCCTCCAAACATAAAAGCACAGTAAAAGAGTGTTTGGAGTGAAATGCTACCACAAACAAAACTAAAGTTAAGGAAAGGCAATAAGTAATTCAAGATAACAGCAGTGTACTTTAAACAGCTTATAAAAGTGTGATCATTCAATAAAAGTACTTCCCTTTGTGGAAATAAGCCAAGAGCCACTCAATTGTGCAGAATTAATAAAGGAACTTAAAAGAAGGCAAGCTATTAAAAAGCCATCTGGCCAATAAAACAACTACATGCAGGAATCTCTATTGTGTTTCCTTAACCTATACAGACAAGCCTACTACCCACAGCCACAAGATTGTAATTTCTCTGTTCTGGATATAAAAACACAGAAAACAGCTCTCTATAGTTTAAAATATACTATTTTATCCAACAGCTATCAGGAAAATTAATTCAGAGCAAAATAAATCAGTAGAACAGGCAATGAGAGGCAAAATTCACTTTTTAACAAAATAAATACAAGAGAAAAGGCAAATAAATAATTCAAGATATCAGTAGCAGTATAGAAATGTAGGAGCATATAAAGATCAATTTACATTAAAATTGGGTAGTATAAAACTCACCAAGTTTAAAACACAGATCAAAAAATGGAGCAGGGGTGATAATCAGCAGGGAATCACCAACAGTGCTTGTAGTTTATGCAGGCTTTGAGTCTTCTCAGAAAAGACAAAGCCACAGATATATCAATTACCAAAAAATTAACCAATGAAAATTAACCAATGAAAAAAGCATGTGATATGTGCAGCCTGTGTAATTTAAGTGCCTGCCACATGAAACAAAATCAACAGGCTAAACAGATTTTTCAAAACAGAAACAAAATGGAACAGGTAAAACAGAAAGCAACTCACAAACAAAAAAGATATTACTTTCCTCACAGCAGGAAGTCACCAACAGTGCTTGTAGTTTTTGCAGGCTTTGAGTCTTATCATAAAATACAAGGTCACAGATATACTTAGTGTATTGAATCATCACTCAAGAAACAAACTGACTAAAGAAAAAAGCATGTGAAAAGTGCAGGCTGGATTAGCTAATGTCTGTGGATGCAGCTGCAAGTTTGGGACAATTATTCCTACCAATTATATTTTTATATAATTTTTGAAGATGCACATAGTTTTGTGTGTTTGTTTTAAGTTAATAGGTTATAGAGGTGTTCTGGTAGTATGTTTTTTTTTTTTGTTTGTTTGAGTGTTTTCATTAAAACAAAAAAGTCCAGTAAACTGTGGCATATGTTCAAATGGTTTTGACAAGAAACAACTGTATAAAAGATTCAGCCTGCCAAACATTAGTGGTTGCATGCAACAAAAGCTGGAAGTATACATTTAAAAAAATAATTGTATGTATATATATATATATATATATATATATATATATATATATATATATATATGCATATATATAAAATAAATGTGAAAAATAACTTCTTATCATAATGGTTAAACTATCCATATAATTTTGGAACATGAATGACCTCATAGGTATAGACAAAAAGGTAAGAATAGTGAATTATATTAAGAAATGCAGAGTGCAAATAGCAATTCTACAGGAAACATTTGGAGAGAAGGGAACATATGAATTTGGTAAAGAAAGGATTTCAGTATGGATATACAGCAGAATAACAGGGACAAAGGAAAAGGGGAGTACTTATACTAATTACTAGAGGAGCGTCAATCGTGATAGAAGAAAAAGGATAGGTTCATAGGTTCATAGGTTCATACTAGGCTATCTGCCCGAGGGCATTTACAAGCCTAGCCCATAGTTTTGTGGCTTATGCCACCCCTTTAGTATGGGGAACTATACCCATTATTTTGCTGTGCCTCTGTCGAGCAGTGACACTGAGGTAATCCCTGGGGTATATCTGCGATCTCCCATCCATTGGTCAAGATTTCTCTTGAACAAGGCCAGCGAGGTGCTCTGCCTCACATATACCGGGATTTTATTCCACAGCATAGGGAGTCTTTGGGTGATGAATCTATCCCTCCAGCACGTCCTATTAATAGCCATGTTGAGGTTTAAGTCTCCCGCCCTTGTGGCTCTGACGGATCTAGATTTTTTGAGGTGAAGCATATTCATCAAATCTGCGTTTGACATGGCCTTGTATGTTAGGCAAAGGTCACCTCTGAGCAAGCGATAAGCGACTGAATAGAGCTGGAGTTCTTTCAGTCGGGCAGCATAGGATGGATAGATAGATAGATAGATAGATAGATAGATAGATAGATAGATAGATAGATAGATTGATTTGGGGTAATAAGGGCCTACTGGCAAGGGAGGAAAATTACAGTGGCATGTATTTATATTCCACCTAAAACTGCTATTATGGAGCTTAAGAAATTTTGGGAGAAATAATCCATTTTCGGCAGGGAATATTACTTATAGGTAGGGACTAGAACTTACTTTTCAACAGTTAGGATACATCTGGAAGATCTTTGAAAGGAAAATATAACAAAAGAGGGTAGATTTCTGAAGACATTTTTAAAATATTTAGTATGGAAGACATAAATTCAGGAGTAGGAACTCAGGCCGATAATTTACATATTATTCCCCAACATAAATTTCACAGGCAAACATGCATTTAATTTAAAGCTTAAACACACATCACATAACTATTTCAGTTGCAGAATATAAGAAAATACTGCTGGTGTTGATGGGTCTTGATGCAGAGAAAGCTTTTAACAGAGTAAGTTGGGAATTTTATGAATAGGGCAATGGAAGCATTTGCATTCTTTGATACAATAATAATATTAATTAGGAGGACATATGAGGGATTAAAAGCAAAGATTAAGGTGAGGGGTTTCCTCTTTGATAATTTGTGTGAACAGAGGAACTAGACAGGGGTGTACTCGTTTCCCTTTGTTATTTGTGTTATATTTGGGGCCATTGGCAAAGAAAATAAGAAACTCAGACATTGAAGGATATAATTTTTATTTATTTTATTTTTATTTATTACATTTGATTACTGGGTAGTGTCTGATTGGGCATGTAGCCTGTTTTCAGTGGAGACCCGGGGAGAAAAGCTCCAGTATCAAGTTACATAAATACATAGTATTATGCTTTGTAAAATTTAACAAAGTCACCAGGTCATTCAATAGTTGTTAGCATGCAATTGATACAACCTATTACAAATATTACATTAGAGCACATTAATTGCTATAGTAATCAAGAAATGTTGGCTTTATTTACATAAAATATTATTTTGCACCTAATAAAACAAGAAAACAACATTTCATTGCTGTGGAGCATTCTGAGACAGTTTGAAATCTTTTTGGTATATAAAATTAATGAAGATAAAACAAAGGCTATCACTGTAAACTATGTAACTACACATGGATTGATGCAGCAATACACATATTTATGGGGCACAATAAAATAAAGCATTTAGGAGTATGTGTTAAATAGGATTCTGTTATGGTAGCTAAGGATATGTGGTTTGAGGTTAAAAAGATAATACAAAACTGAGAAAATGGAATCTCTTTATTATGTATATGGGTATCGAGATACAAGCAGTGAAAATGTTTTTAGTTCCTTTAGTTTTATATTCATGTTAGACACATTTTATGAACCATTGAAGAAGTTGTGGAAAGTAATTAATAAAGACTTGAAGGATTTTATCTAAGAGGGGAAGAAGGCAAGGTTCAAGTGGAATATGATGATCCTTCCAATAGAACAAGGTAATTTAGGATTACCTGATTTGAAGGGATATTTAGAGCTACACATTTCAGATTCATATACATAACACATCTGAAAGCTATAATTCAAAGTGGAAAGGAATTATGATGAAGTGGGGGGAAATTCAAGGAAAACAGAGAGTGTGATTTTGGGTGCAGATTCTTAAGGAGAATAACAACAGCCATATAGAATATCATATTCATAAAGTAGCAGAAAGTTTTAAGAACTAAGCCAACAAGAGAATGAAGACAAGAGATTCTGCTGATAGGAATGACTACAATTAAGGTTACAGAAAATAGGCACAAGGGGTCTGCAATTTACCATAGAAAACCAGCAAAGGGACCAAGGTATTAGAAGCAAATAATCAGTGAGTGAAATAGTAGAGTGGGAAGAGGCCAAGAAGATATTTGAACTGCAAGTTAGAGACTGTCTTCCCTATCAGGGATTGATATCAGAGTATAAGCAAAGAGAAAGGGATGTGGGAATCTTAAGTGAAAGACCTACTCTTGTAGAGTGTTTAGTTGTATCTAGAGCAAAAGCTGCTCTTAAAAAGGTATAATTGGTAGGACATATAAAATATTACATGGCAACTATAGAAATTAATTGAAGGAGGACAGAAAAGATTGGAAGGAGAGATTGGATAAGCAATTCACAAGGAAAAATGGGAAGACGTATATATGGTTCCGACACGTAACAAAGTCTAGAAGATTTAGGATTTTTGCTTGGAAGTAATTTCATAGGTATTTTATAACACATGAAGATTCCAAAGAATTTTTCCTCAGGTAGCTAGCAAACTTTGGAGATGTGCTGAGTTAGAAAGAGGTAACTGGCACCTATATTATGGGAATGTAATAAGTTGGCAGGCTTTAAAAAATCCCTACAGAGTACTCTGTTAGAAATATTGGGTGAGCAAATGAGTGTCACTAAGGGAATTATTTTTTTAGTTGGATACAGGATTTGAATGGCCTAGACATAGTAAAAGCCCTTTTAAGTTTGATTCTGGTGGCTGCCAAAAATACAATTACTAGAAAATGGAAATCAAAGTCAAAATGAAGAACTGGAAGTGAGATATTTACAAACAGGAAGGAGCAAATTGCATAGAAAAGAAATGGAAATTATAGGAGCAATACATACAGAATAATGTTTTGAAGGATGAGTGAATTTTAAGGGAAGGGAGGAATTGCTCAATTTATGTAATGCTATATTATGATAATTGTACAAAAGAATATATCTGATGTATAATATTTATAACTGAGGAAGTGTTAATAAGGTTTGTTTTCTTTTATATAAATGTATGTTTGCCTATGTATTAAGTGAGAGTTCAATGAAGATGATAGAAAATGCACTTCTTTCAAAATAATTCTTCTTTTCACCTTCCTTCATTTGCTAATTCAAAATAAATTTCAAATGAAACTTCAGGATTTCATTAATATTTGTTCACTATCAGACCATACTTCATTCACCTAGTCACACAATTTTTAGTAAATGGTAGAAAACAAGCATACTGCCGTCTTCCCTCACTTCAGCTTTTTCTAACATTTGGATCACTTCATCTATTTTCCCTGCAATCTACAATCCCTGAACTGGCTGGAACTACCACACCATCTTACACACATACAACTGTCTGTAGCACACAAAATTATATAGAAACCTCTTGAATGCCTAGCCCTCAACTCTCTTCTAACACTCTATCAACCAAATAGGTATCTCCGATCAGAAAACCAAGCTCTTATTTAAGTAAATAGATCAAAACTCCCTGCTTGTCAGTATCTGTACTCTTTCCCTGTTGCCAAACTCTGGAAGGCTCTTTCATCCACTCTCAGGACCATTAATAGTGCACCCCTATTCAAAAAGTCCTTACATCAGTATTTCTCTTCTCAATGGCTCTGCCCATGCACCATCTCCAAATCCTCAATATCCTGATTTTCCTACTTGATCCCCTTTAAAACTAAACTCGCCACTTTATGCATCTTAAGTATCAACCTTGAAAGTCATGTACTACCCCACTAGCCTCACAAGATATCTGCACAATAGTGTAGTCACCTATGGCTGGTTCATGTATATTATATTAGCTATTGCATAATCAATCTGTCTAAAATATATTACAATTGTATATGTGCATGGCTCATCTGTCCTCTGTTATATACTTAATACATTAGATATTTATGATTAGAATCAAAGTTGATTTCATAACTTGTAATAATATAATTGTACAATGTCCCAATTTATTGTCAAGATTAGTATACTTTTTCTAACTCTATTACAATTTGTAGCTCTTGTATAACAATTTATTTCTTCTTGTATAATGTTATAGAGCTTTTCTCCGCCCTCCACTGAAAATGGGCTCATTGCAGCCCAGTGGACTTTCCCAGTCAATAAAACAAAAAAAATAAATTAAATAAATACTTGTACCATAACATATGGAGGTGGTATATTTCTAAATTAATTCATACCGAAACACAACCTACTACCTTTTCAAGTAATTGTAATCTATGGCATTTTGTTTTGTGAACTGATATGATATTCCGTCTCATTGTATCATGTTTTTAGATGTTTCCATGTTTCAAATACAATATTTTATTGTGTGTGTGTGTGTGTGTGTGTGTGTGTGTGTGTATATATATATATATATATATATATATATATATGAGTGTGTGTGTGTGTGTGTGTGTGTGTGTATATATATATATATATATAATATATATATTAATATATATATATGTATATATATATATATATATATATATATATATAAAACTTTATATATATATATATATATATATATATATGGATCCCCTTCAGTTAACCGAAACGCCACAACGCCAAAACACAAATCACCGACACCAACAGACCGACAACACAAAATACCGACAATACACACAACCATACATGCACTAACCGTAACCCAAACCCTAACCCTAAGGTCCGACACAACCGCACACTTACCCTACCCGCACCCTAACCCTAACTCACTTACCCCACCCCTAAACCCAGAGTCCGTCACTATCGCACACACACCCTACCTGCACCCTAACCCTAACTCACTTACCCCACCCCTAAATCCACAGTCCCTCACTATCGCACACTTACCTGTCCGCTCCCTAACACTAAATCCCTCACTCTATCGCACACTTACCGAGTCCGTCGGGTTCTCGCCTTGTCGGTCATCTGCGTTGTCGGTGATTTCGGCCCGTCGGATTCCTTGTCGGTGAAGTGAGATTTCGGGCATCTGAAGGGGATCCATATATATATATATATATATATATATATATATATATATATATATATATATATATATATATATATATATATATATATATATATATATATGTCCAGTTTGAAATTTCAAAACTTCAAAATCTCGAACATCACAATCACAAGGTTCAGATGTTTGAAGTTTTGAAATCTTGAAAAAAAAAAGAAACAATAAAACGTTAGCAATCACGTTTTTTTTGCAGAGAGCACCCCTACACCCCCTGCTACTTAAATATACCAACTCTGAGATTGCACTACAGTGAAGAGAATGGTAAAGTTACTGTTGCGCACTGTCAGGTGATCTCACTTGTTCAGTTTTGAGATTTCAAAACTTCGAACATCTGAACCTCGGGATTGTAATGTATGACGGTTTGAAGTTTCAAAATTGCAAAGTGGACCTATATATATATATATATATATATATATATATATATATATATATATATATATATATATATTAATATTTCTTGGCAATATATATATATTACATTTGTATATTTCTGTATTTATAGTACCCAAGTCTATAATATTTTATGTAGTATCTTGTTTTGCTTAATGTGATATTGTGATTTATATTTGTAATAAGTTACTTTGTTGGAGTTTTTCTCTCTGTCTTTCCAATGAATATGAGCCAAAGCCTAGATGGAGAAACCCCATATGCAGAACATAATCAAATCAATCACTCAATCAAAAAAAATAAACAAACCACACTTCGATTTTGGATGAAATTCATGAATGGGCCTACAGGCACAATCTAATGATAAATATCACTCCATCAATTTTATTTCTTTTCTTTATTCTTGTATGAATGGAAACATAATAGGGAAAGATGGTCATGTTATTGAATAGATACCAGCAATGAAATACCTACACATAGAAGTTGGTAACTATTTTAAATCTGATATTTTGATTGATCATGTTTAAAGTTTTATCAAAGTTTGACACAATTATATTATGAATTTAAATTTAATTGAAATAAGTAAAGAAAATATGGAATCCTTTGTGTATATCAGTATTTGTTAATTGATTTTGATTATTATTAAAGGTCTTTTAAAAAGTCAGATATATTATGTCATTTTAAGATTTATTACTGGATTATCATATATTGCATATTTATTTAACATTTGTTAACTGGGAAAGTCCAACTTGGAACGAACCAATTTTCAGCGGTGACCAGGGGAGAAATACTCCAGATTCATGTCTTTGTAATGTGGGAGGAAATTGAATCACCTGGAGGAAACCCACATGAATGCAGGGAGGACATGCAGACTCTGTACAGAAGGCACCCTAGCTGAGAATTGAACCGGAGAACCTCTTGCTGTGAGACGACAATGCTACTGCTGCACCACTGCACTGTCCCAATCATTGTGATTAATATATTAGTGCAGTACTACCTTCTGTTAAAAACATCTTGAAAAGCTATTGTACTGAGTTTATCATAAAAATAATCTGTTTTACTTAAGTATTTTAATACTTTTTATTATGTAATTTTCCAAACGTCTTTGCTTTGTCCGTGGGAAGAACTTCCTATGAGAATTCAAAGACTTGGCAGTCTCTTGTTTATTGAGCTATTATGTTAACACTATTTCTAAGTTGGTATCTGTGAAGTACAGTTTTTATTTATATATAATATTGGTCTGATGCACGTGTACACACACACACACACACACACACACACACACACACACACACACGCACACGCACACACACGCACACACACACACACACACACACACACACACACACACACACACACACACACACACAGGCAAAAACAGTTGCAATAGTTTCTGAAAAGTGTTTTGTATTATGTTGCATGCTTTGGTGCTATGAAAAACAGACTTGACTTTGCGTGTTAATTATCAAATAAATTAAATGCACTTGAAATATCTTAACCAGGGAAAGAGAACATGTTTCCCTACCATGTTTTTTTTTATAAAGGGAAGAGATCTAGTGAGGGTTTTAACATTAATGACATGAAGATGTGAGCAAAAACTTAAAATATTAAAGTGCATCCTATGCTTCCTGATCAGCATTGCTAACTGCTTTTTAGCTAAACTACAATGATTCCTGAGGTATGCTGAACAAAAGTATTTGTTCTTGCTAATGAAATAACTGTTATTTAACAATTTCTGTGAGCTTAGCTATACAGCATGAGTCCTTTCTTAGTAACATCCTGTATGTCTGCTGTTATATTAAAAGTGCCAAACATGAAGTCAGAATTGGTTACATTTAATACTTGCTTTATTAATCTATATTTAAAGCAATGCATTTTTCATTTTACTATTAAAGTTTTGTAACTGAATCTTGTCATGTAAGACTTTGATTACTGTACCTACTGCAGTTGCAATGCACAATGGGCTTTATCCAAAGAAACCTGTAGAGCTTTAATATGCAAATACAAAATGACTGAAGAAGTTATTAGGCTATGTCTCCAGAAAGAAAACAGAGTGAGTGAATACTTTGGAGAGCCTACCACAGTGCTGAAGGAATTTAAAAAATTTTGATCATTTCCTGTTGTAGCAAATAGGCAGTCCTGGATGCATATTGTATTTATAGAGAATTCAATCAATTTCCTTTTTGATCAGGTTTGCTTAGTAAAATGTTTTCTTTCTCCCTGCTCTTTTCTTGTATCTTGTATTCCTAAAGGGTATGTACTTAGACCTGTCAAGCTTTTGATTTTCCTTAATGACATCCCAAGGGCCCATGTCACTTCATATATTCATGTATATAACTCATGCAGCTATTACTGAGCTTTTCTTACACAGCAACACCTCTGTCATTGATGTGGCTATGCTGTTCTAGCCTAATATAATGATATGTCTCTAAGGTCTGTAATAACAAACTTGCTCATACTGCTAAATGGTCTGTTTAACCATGGCTGTAGGCAACATCTCAGCGGAAGTCAGAGTATTTTGAATTATTTCTGCTGTGTGAAATTCAAACTCTCAGTCATTATGTTCAAAGTATTCTCACCTAAAATATCATGTGACAACCTTGGTTATTCTAACTAACTCAAAAAATAGTTCAGAAAAAAATGTAATCTAATGTTAGCACAAACAATGTCCACTGCTTGTATCCCACTAGCTGGATGTCGGAGGAATATTATGTACACTAGCTTTCTATCTTTTAATTATCTTGCAATATAATCTGGGGGCTGAAACTAAAGGTCTGCAGAATATTTATACCCTGAAGTCTTAATTCCTATTCTCATCATCTTCATAGCATGCAGCAATGAAGACAGTCAATAACCTAACCAGATGTAATGGTGTACACGTACAAATGTTTTTTTTTTATTTCTGATAACCTTTACACACTTTAACATAGTGAATGAAATAATAGTAACAGGATTAAGTGCAGTAAAACCATATTGCAAGAGTTGTTATCTTGCTTGACCAGATAGGGCCTTTTTTTGTACCTGTTTACTATGCATTTTTACAGTGTCAATGACCTACATCTGTGGACACAAAAACCACAACTAGCTGAGCCATTCCATTCAAATGAACTTATGAATTCCCAAGCATTCAGGATAATGCAACATATTTAATAGCATTATGGCAAAGCCAGAAAAAAATGAAAAGTACAGGATACTGAAGAATTCATAATTTTATATAAAATATACTGATAAGCACTGTCATACTGAAAGGTACTTCATTGTATCAGTAAGTGAACTATTCAAACCACAGATCATATATCATACATTATCTAAATTAATATAACCATGCATATAGTTTGGATAGCTCATTTTTTTAATTCTGGTGAAGTACTAATTAGTATGAAAGTGCTTATTGACATTTTTTATAAGGGAAAGGCATTTTAGCTTTCTGTTTTGACTATGTAAGAATTTATTTTGTGATAAAGTGGTTAGCAAGTTAGCTTAAGTGGCATTTGAATTGGTGATTACTGGCTGAAATCTGATAGGGTTTGGAACCTCGCACTAATGCAATCAGCAGCAGATTCAACTGTTTTTCTAAGTTTGCAAACAAATGAAATATGAAACTATATTTAAAATGTTTACAAAAATTGTAGCATTCCTTAACTGTCTTTCTGAGTTAAGGTTCTATAATATTTGAGAGCAAATTCTTTGAATCTGATAACTTTTACTTGACCTTTTAGAGAACTTGTACATCTATGGTTTTCCAAAGCCCACAACAATTTGTCTGTAAGCCATATATGAGTCATATTATTATTTTAGGTATTAACAATTGCAGATTGGGCTTATTTATTTGATGTCCTCTGATTCCATTTTTTAATTTGTAATAAAAAGGTCACCCACGGATCTAGATCTTGCATGGTTTAGTTTCAGCCATGATCTGAGAAGCACTGGCAGTTTTGTGCTAACTGCCAGCTTGATATGAAAATGTTGAACATCCATTGATGGGGTAAAGTAACACGAAGAACATATAAGCTCACTTTAGATATGTAAGTATATAAAACTCCACAAACACAATATTTGGGAAACATAAAGAAGGCACCTGCTTGAAAAGACTTCCCAAATTTATTGAGCGCATTCATCAGTGGATACACTAAGACTTATTCAGAATAAGGAAGTGATCTTTCCACTTCCTTTTATGCCTGATAAAAATCACATGACATTAAACAAATTAAACAATTAAACAAATATTAACAAGGCTCCACACTCACACACACTTTCTCACGACCCCACCATAGCCCTGAATACACACCAATGTCAGCATAAAATACATAAAATGTATACATTAAACATTGTGTATCTCCAGGTTGACCTCAGTTTAAAATGTGATAAACATACACATAAACCCTATATCCTACAGCAGGCTACTCTTGACTCAAAGCACTACCTTATTCTGCTTCTGTAAAATAGCTTGCTAGATTCCTTGAAGTATAAAACAAATGTAATAAAATTACACAAGATGTGCAGAACTAAATAGATTTCCTGTAAATGGTGCTTTTAATTTGAGAAAACTAGAGATGGATACCATATCGTTGAGGCCGGGGGTTGGGTGGCATTAACCCTCAACTGCCACATTAATTCTCTGTATTCTAACAATAGATCACAAGGACCCCCTCTTGTGTTGTGGCTAACCTGATCAATTACTGAAAAGTTAAAATTATGCCCAGGATGTTCAACTATATGTTTGGCCAGAGTATTGTTTAGATTTTCTTTCTGTATATTGTAACCATGTTGGTACATTCTTTTCTTAAGGGCATTTTTTGCTTTGCCTATATGGAAATGTCTGCAGGACTGACAAATAGCTATATACACTATAATCTTACTATCATAGTTGAACTTACATTTTAACTTGATGTCACCAAAACTTGAATGTGTACCATACCCCCTTCTAAAATAAGGTGGCATTGAGGGCAATACCCACATTTTTTCATCCCACTTTTTTAAGTTCACTATGTCCACCCTCAATTAAATTCTTTAAGCATTTGTCTTTTTTATACATTACAATATGTTTTCCCCCTACCTTTCTCAAATGTTCATTTTAGGACCCAAATATAACCCAGTTCTTATAAATTATATCTTTGATATCATAGAACTGTGAATTGAAGGATAAAACCATTGCATGCATGTTAAGGTTGGAAGTGTTATCAGCCTGGAACATAAAATACCCCGTTCCTCTCATCAAATTTTCTGCAGTCCCCAACAAGGGAAAAAATGACCATTGATTCTTTTCCTGGTTATCTCCTCCAATATTGGGTCCAGGAAAGTAGCTGGATAACCTCTCTTTATCAACATGCCCTTTAAAATATCTCTTTCTTCTTCAAAATTAATATTGTCAGTAATCATACGGGCCAATCATATACATTGGCCTTTGACTAATGACTTTTTTTGACTCATGCGATGACCTCTCTCGAAATGTAACAACTTATTAGAATGCATTGGTTTCCTATACAAGGTGGATGTAAAACCAATTTTAATTCTGCCTTTATAGAAATATCCAAAAAATGTACTACATCCCAAAAAATCTCCATAGTAAATCTAAGAAAGGGTGTACTAGAGTTCAAATATGTAAAGAACTCATCTAGCTGTTCTTCTGTACCTTCCAAGAAAAATAATGATGTCATCAAGGTAACGTCCATACAAAGCTGACATAAAGGAAAGAGAAAAACTGTGGTAATAATACCAGGTAACCAACACCAACCAAAGAAATGATCCACGGAGTAACAAGGCACTTCCAACCAGCTTTATTACAAACAAAAAACACCAGTGCTCCACCACTGACCTAGGTTTCGTCCAAAACTGACTTCTTCAGAGTGTGTGGAGCCAAAGCTTATACATACACTCCCCAATTTGACAATTAAGACAGTTAAACAATTAAACAATAAAGAAGACAATGAAATAAAATACAATAAACACCTTTTCTGTGTTACAAAAAAGGAAACTAAAAAAACTCACATACATAACCTAAACAATTACAATATTAAACTTCAATAGTTACAAAAAACTTTTAATATTAAATAATGTTAAAATTTCTGTATAAAGGTAAAATAAATTAAATTATGTGTGTATGAAGCAACAAAGAATAAAAATGAAATAAAAACATTGTTATGATTTAAAAGTGTAGGTATAATATGTGTCTGTAATTCTGCTACCAACACACAAGGGTGTTAACTAAAATACTACCCTAGTATGTGTTGGAGCCTTAAATAAGGTTTTATAGAGATGAACTCATTCAGACCGGGGTAATGGTGTGCATTAAGACGCAACTGCCATCTAAGCTCACCAGTGTCCAAATGGTGGTCCGTGATTCTCCCCTGTGCATCTTTTACATACTGTTGTATGACACAGAATAGGAATTTATGATCACTGTGGGCTATTGTGTGTCGTGCCAGGGCATTAGTTGGTCTAAGATGTTGTATGTCCAAGAGATGTTCCCTAATCCTGTCTCTGAATCTTCTGCAGGTCTTTCCCACATAAAATGCCGTACAAGACTGGCATTTAGCAATATATATGATGTTGGTAGAAAAACAATTGTAATGACCGTTAATCCTAATGGGGTAGTTGTTCACCTTAATCCTGTTACCTGTGGTTAAAATATGAGTGCAGGTGGAACATCTCCCACATTTAAAATTGCCACTGGCTTTGCAAGTGTTAAGCCCTGTATGAATTACCTTTTCTAACATCCCTTTAAACGCCATGTCCTTCCGAAAAACAAACTTGGGTTTACGAGTAGAAAAACCACTGAATTCCTTCAATCCAGACAAAGACGTCCAATATCTTTCTATTATCTTGATAATGTCGTCAGTGTCTGCGTTGAAGGTTAACCTAAGAGGAAATGTTCCTTACCAAAATTCTGTTTGTGGTTAACATTGTGATTAAACAGGTCACCAGTGCTCTTAAGAATGGGTGTAATACTACCACTTTCTCTTTTTGTTAGGATTTCATTCCTGACCTCGTCACATAATTTCTCTGGGTACCCTCTATTAAGAAATAGACCCAACATAAACTCTAGTTCCAATACAAGGTCAGAATGTTCACTAACCATACGTGCCGCTCTCACCATCTGACCTTTTATGATGGCCCTCTTCTGATGTACTGGGTGCCAACTGTCGTAATGCAGATATGAGTTGGAGAAGGTTGACTTTCTGAAAATGTTGGATATTAAGGCACTTCTATCATTATTAATGGTTAAACATATATCTAAATATGTGATTTTATTGTCGTTTATCTCATGGGTAAACTTCAAAAACCAGACAGTTTCATTAATATGTTTTATAAAAGCCTCCAAAATCATCCTGTCCCCTTGCCAAACGATAAAAATATCGTCCAGAAAACGGGTGTATAGTTTGATGTATTGACTGTATACACTGTTAAAGACGAAATTGGTCTCCCAATATGCCATTATGTAATTTGCGTATATGGGGGCACAGGATGCCCCCATAGCCACTCCTGTACTCTGCTGAAAATAATGCCCCTCAAAATATAAGTAATTATTTCGTAGTACTAATTCCATAAGACTGATGTAAGTGTTTATCTGGTCTTGGTCGTATTGACTCGTGTAATTCAACTGTTCTTCTAGCCAGAGTAAACCAATATCATGAGGAATAGCCGTGAACAGATTAATCACATCTATGGTCACAAATGATGTGTTGTTCAATGCCTGTATTTTTTTAATTTTATCCAAAAAGTGACAGGAATCTCTGGTAATATGTGGAAAACTGTTTAATCCAATTTTTAGTTTTAAATCCAAGTATTGACTAATGAAAAACACCTTGCTTCTTTTCCCATCCACTATGGGTCTGAACTTGACATTGTTCAGGCCCTTGTGGATTTTTGGGATGCCAAAGATTCCACTGACCACTGGAAATTTGTTAGACAAGAACTCATAATCGTCCTCATTTATACCTCCCTGTAAGAGAATGTCTTCAAGCACTAAATCTATATTCCTGTAAGCAATATGAATTTCATTGAGGCTCACCTCTCTGTAATTGTCTTCCATAAGCATATTTAACATTTCACTAACATAGTCTGTGTTGTCAACCACTACCACACCGTTACCTTTATCGGGTTTCATTAGACGAATGTTTTTATTGGAGCTTAAATACTTAATCGTCTCAAATTCCTCTTGCGTCATATTTCCCAGGGCTCCATCCTTCCTACTTCTGTAGTGTTCTCTTATATCTTGTTCACATAGAACTTCAAACATCCGCACCATGTTGTTATATGGTGGGTTGAAGTAACTGGGTTTACGTGTAATCATTGTGTGATCTACAGAATTACTGTCATCCTTAAAACCAAAAAAAGCTGCCAAATTCAATTTACGTGTGAACAACTTTAAATCTATTAAGGTGTCCACCACTTTTCCTTCCCTATAAGGTACAAAGTTAAATCCTTTTGACAGTAAATCTGCGTGTTGTGTATTTAATGTTGTGCTGGAATAGTTGTACAACCTAAAGTCTTGGGCCTTATTAAACATAACAGTTGGGTAAGATAAAATGGGTTGCGTGAATGTGTCCCTCACAGAATCCTGTGTTGTACTTTCTTCAAGGTTTATTATATGCCCATCCTCTTGATTTGATGTAACTTGATCTACACATACAACGTTGTTGTTATCCATTTTATTAGAACCCACCTCAATACATTTGTCCTGAATATTTTGTTCACCCTCAAAAACAATGTGATCTAACGGTGTGTTATACTCACAAGGTACGGTAATTAAGTCCTTTGTGGTAGGTGAACTCCCTCTCCTTATTCCACTGTTGTTTAAAACAGAATGTATGCTCATATTCATCAATACATCGTCTTCACAGTTTTCCAAAGTGTTAACCTCCTTGTTAAAATCCACAATATGTGCCCCTTCCAATAGATCTCTACCAAAACTGTTTGCAATTTCTTCATTTCCCCCCCCACTTTTTATAACATGCACACCATGATGTAAATTCATATTGTGTGTGTCAGTACCCATTTCAATAACATCTACTGATTCAGCTGTTTTTTCAAAATTCAAACATTTTTTAGAAACCAAACAATTATTAGTTGACGTACCCAAGGATTCAGACACCACATTGTCATCAAGAATAATAAATGTAGGTGTAACATTGCCATCTAAGCTGTCGTTACCGTCTTCGGTAACTTCAAGATTGTTCCCATTGGTTGATTTAACCACACTGAGTTCAAAGTTGTAACACGATCATTCACTGCCCGTGGGGGTGTAATTAGCACAGCAACTTTTAACTTTATATTCAGAGTCAATAGGTACTGAAAACCTGTCACAAATGTAACAGCTAGCTGGATCACAAGAACTGTCATGTAGCCAATATAGTTTTTTAGCTACCTTTTTGTTGGTGTTGTCCAACGATATTCCTGGTTTCCCGTTTGGAAACTTATCTTGTTTCTTGCTCCCATTCGATGAACTTCCCGGTCGTCGCTCCCTCGCCGTTGATGTCTGATCCTCTCTGAGCGTCTCGGGATATCCCCTAAAGGGTCCTGCTCGCCAATGAACGGTCTATTATCACGTACTGGTGACTCTTGTTCCGCCTCTTCTTCTGGTGCGTCAATCTCATTGGTGGGGATATCATGTTCTCCATTTTGAACATGCTTTTTGGTGTCGTACGGATATACCTTGCCTTTTTTATACAAGGAAATATCCCGCTGTAATTTAGTGAATTTTTTGTGATAAAGAATATCACAACTTTTTTCTATGTCCTTCACAATATTCACATAGTTGTTGAAGTAATGGTCAAACAATAAATCTTGTGTGATTTTGGTGTGTATAATGTCTAGGTCATTTAACAAGCCCTCTATTTTTGTATTATTGTATTTAACCATAAGCTCCATGATCTGTAACCCAGTGGAGTTGAACAGGGCGTGTAATTCTTGGATCATGTCGCTGTTGTGCTCGCATCCGTTCGGATATCGCCAAATTCTTAGACCCTTCGGTACTAAACCTAACTGGATGTTCCGACCCAGGTAACTATTTTCCAGTTGTGTTCTTTTGAGTTTGAAAAGCTTTAATTCAAACTCCTTAAGTAATTCGGATACCGACTGCACTCTCTCTCTTGAATTGGTATTGGAAGGACACTTTTCATCACAAAAATTAAAAGGGTTGGTCACCCACCGGTTCCGATTTTTTGTAGCTGCAGTTTTAGTAGACGTATCCATTTCAACCAATGATGATGTCCTAACATTGGTTAGCGTTTCTCTCCCTGAAACAGTCACATTTGGTGTTGCTTGGGTTAAAGGCAAACCCAAAGTAGAATTGACAGTTGAGCCAGTTGGAGAATTTTGTTTCTCCAAAATGTTGTGTATAAGAATTGAATGCTCACGAAGCTCCTGATGAATGTGTTGCAACAAAAGCTTGATGTTCGTCGGTGAGCCCACGTCCTCCTCCATGGCTAAAGGACAATAATACCAGGTAACCAACACCAACCAAAGAAATGATCCACGGAGTAACAAGGCACTTCCAACCAGCTTTATTACAAACAAAAAACACCAGTGCTCCACCACTGACCTAGGTTTCGTCCAAAACTGACTTCTTCAGAGTGTGTGGAGCCAAAGCTTATACATACACTCCCCAATTTGACAATTAAGACAGTTAAACAATTAAACAATAAAGAAGACAATGAAATAAAATACAATAAACACCTTTTCTGTGTTACAAAAAAGGAAACTAAAAAAACTCACATACATAACCTAAACAATTACAATATTAAACTTCAATAGTTACAAAAAACTTTTAATATTAAATAATGTTAAAATTTCTGTGTAAAGGTAAAATAAATTAAATTATGTGTGTATGAAGCAACAAAGAATAAAAATGAAATAAAAACATTGTCATGATTTAAAAGTGTAGGTATAATATGTGTCTGTAATTCTGCTACCAACACACAAGGGTGTTAACTAAAATACTACCCTAGTATGTGTTGGAGCCTTAAATAAGGTTTTATAGAGATGAACTCATTCAGACCGGGGTAATGGTAATAATATTATTACTCAGGACCATCTCCATTAATGCCCTAAACATTAAAATCTTTGTGTGATTACGGCTTGTATTCTGGCATAAAAAAACATAGAATAATTCAATCCTATCTTCATGGGGGATTGCTGTAAAAAGATCTTTCACAGCAATGGTCACAAAATGCAAGTTGTCAGAATACAGTTCTTTTTTTTAATTTTCCTTAAACAATCCCATGAGTCCTTTAATATATGTGGAAACTTATCCAAAGACCCTTTAAGGTGGAAGTCTTTGAATTTTGCCATGGTAATTGTTTTTGATGCCCTGGCATCCACAATTGGCCTGAGATGGAGGTCAATAATACTCTTATGAATTTTGGGCATACCGAAAATGGTCGGTATTCTAGGACTGGTCTGTGTTTGAAAATGTAGTTCACTAAGAGTAATCTGATGGTCCAATAACAAGTCATTTAAAATAGTGTCTATATGACTATAAGCAATATTTAATTCATTTAATGACACTTCTTCATAATCATTACTATACAAATGTATCAGCATTTTATCTACATACAGTTGTTGATCCATCACAACCAGTCCACCCCCTTGTCAGGCTTCATGACCCTGATAGCTTTATTATTAATAATGCTGTATAAAAGTCTAGTCTCCTCCTCACTTAGATTCCCTTTCACATTGGCTTGATTTTTAAAAGATATTCTGATATTGTTAGCACACATGTTTTCATAAAGGTGTACTACAAGATGTAATGGTGGGTTAAAAACATTGGGTTTTTTACACCCCATTACTTTGTTTGTTTGTTCCACAGCCTCAAACACAAATTGAAAATTCAGCTTTTTTGCATAAAGTTTAAGGTCCAACAGAGTTTTTTTTCAATGTTGCCTCTACTTTTGGAACAAATTTCAAGGCCTTTTTAAGCAAGTTGACCCATTCTTTGATTACAGTATAGCTACTTAAATTATACATTTGGAAATCTTGGTAATCATTAAGGATAATTTGACAAGTACCTTCCATATTATTGTCATTATGCAAGCCAAAACTCTCATAGCTAACACGTTCATTTACCATCTCATGTCCCTCCCCTACCTCTCCCCTCCCCTGAAATGTCCACCCCTGATTGGGATATTGATTGGTATGGGTCCCTTGGCTGTTCGCATTCACATTGGAATTTTGGTCTGCTCAATTCTGTATTCTCTCTGACCTCCTGAGGGTGTCCCCTAAAGGGACACTCTCATCATTGTTATCATTGTAGTCAAGTTCAAACCTGTTGTTATTATCACCAAGGTTGACCTCATCCAAACTAGGATTTATTCCTTCCCTAGGTCTATTAGGGTTATTGTTAGTGTGGCTTGGAACAGAATAAGAACAGCCTGCCTGTCCAGTCTATCTCTCTCAAGCTTTATACTTTTTCTCAACTTAATGTTAACCATTGTTCTATCAATGTTAAAAAATGTGCTCTATATTCATTTAGCTTAGAATCAATACATAACATCACTTTGAATGCTTTCACTTAAACTGTTGACACTGTCTTTCAAAATATCCATTTTTTTATCATTGTCTCTTGCCAGAGCCTTGATGAGTTCACAGCCATGTCGATTAAAGATAGCCACCAGTTCCTTATGCAAATCGATCCATTTGTAAGTCCATTGGGGAACTTCCACATTTGTAAGCCCTTGGGGACTTGTTCCCTCTGAAGACATTCCTTCAAATAGCAGTTCTCAAGTTTCAATTTGCGTAGTTTAAGGATTTCAGCTTCTAATGCTTTAATTTGTTAATCTGAGTTTCTGAAATGGGAATGATTAAATGTAGTCCTAAACTTGCATTCAGCCCCTTGGTGACTCCATTCAGTTAAGGGAAAATTTGTTGCACTGAAGTTCCGCCCGATTGGTGGAAATGATATCATTGTCCCGCCTTCCATTATCTCATCCAGTGGGGGAGTTAACTTTTCGTTGACTGGCATGTACAATTGGTGTCCTCTGTCCTGGTATAATCACAGAGGACTGGGAATCTTCTATTTCATGTGGAGTCAAATTCTTTCTTATTCTAATGGTGGTAGGAGTTAGATTTAAATTCCTACCAAACCCTATATGTTGTTGTGTCAGCACTTTGATAAGTGCTGTAAGGTTCCCAATTGACTTCAGCAATTCTTGTGTGGAACCAAATGTCAAACTGTCAACTCGTGTCCTCCTCTATAATGCCATACTGGTAAAACCCCACAAACACAATACTTGGAAAACACAAAGAAGGCACCTGGTTGACAAGACTTCCCAAATTTATTGAGTGCTTTCATCAGTAGATACACTAAGACTTCTTCAGAATAAGGAAGTGATCATTCCACTTCCTTTTATACCTGATAAAATCACATGCCATTAAACAAATTAAACAATTAAACATATATTAACAAGGCTCCACACTCAAACACACTTTCTCACCATAGTCATGAATACAAACCAATGTCGGCATAAAATACATAAACTGTATACATTAAACATTGTGTATCTCCAGGTTGACCTCAGTTTAAAATGTGATAAACATACACATAAACCCTATATCCTACAGCAGGCTACTCTTGACTCAAAACACTACCTTATTCTGCTTCTGTAAAGCAGATTGCTAGATTCCTTGAAGTATAAAACAAATGTAATAAAACTATGCAAGATGTGCAGAACTAAATATATTTCCTATAAATGGTACCCTGCTTTTAATTTGAGAAAACTAGAGGTGGATACCATATTGATGAGGCCCAGGGGGTTGGGAGGCATTAACCCTCAACTGCCACATTAATTCTCTGTATTCTAACAATAGATCACAAGGACCCCCTCTTGTGCTGTGGCTAACTTGATCAATAACTGAAAACTTAACATTAAGCCCACGATGTTCAACTATGTTTGGCCTGGGCATTGTTTAGATTTCCTTTTTGTATATCGTAACCATGTTGGTACATTATTTTCTTAAAGGCATTGATGGTTTTCCCTATATAGAAATGTCGGCAGGACTGACAAATAGCTATATAGACTGTAATCTTACTATCACCATCTATCACTATCACTATTAGAACAAACACATAAAACTATATTTTCAACAAATGAAGTTTAACCCTCCAGATAGGAAAAATTGTCCCAAATCAACAGTTCCACCCACAATATAACCAAATCTAAAATTAAGGATACCAATAATAAAGCACATGTTACAGCTTGTATTCCCACCTACACCAATTGGTGTCTGTTCTTTTCTTATCTCTACCAATGAGGCTGATGTCTCTTATTCAGAACTCTCAAGGTTAATTGGTTTGCATCACAACTTTGGATGGCACAGAGGTGCAGTGGCAGCATTGTCACCTCACAGCAAGACGTTCTCTGGTTCGATTCTCAGATGGAGTGCCTTCTGTGCAGAGTCTGCATGTCCTCCCTGTATTCGTGTGGGTTTCCTCTGAGTGTTCCAGTTTCCCCCCACATTACAAAGACATGCATTTTGAGCATTTCTCTCTGGGCCTCAGCTGAAAATTGGCTTCGTTCCAAGTCAGATTTTCCTGGTTAACAAATGTTAAAATTAATTAAAAAATTAACTTCCTATAATTTAAACCTTTATTATTCACTGAACTGCTTGTCATTTTACCTTTAAATGTTGCATTTCCCTCAGCACAGAATGCCCAGAACTCTCAAGGTTAATTGCTTTCACCACAGGGAGTTTGTCTCCATGTAAAAGTATTCAACGATGAGAAAAAAAAACACAGACAACAACTTGCAGATGCATAAAGGAATCTTTTCAATTTTAACACAGAATAGAGTGTACAGATTTCCCCTGGTTAACTGCCTTTAGCTGCATACTTTCTACATGTCACTGAGAACATTTGCTAATGAAAACAAACAAGTGAAAATCATTACAGGTACAAGAAGCTTAGTATTTTTTATAGCTTTCTTCATTTTGTCTTATTTTCCAGACTAGTTGTTTACAAAAAAAAACATTTTATAGCTTCAGCCAAGGACACTAATCTAAACATCTAACATTATATAAACAAGGGAATTTATATCTTAGTTCTACATAATATATTTGGTGTATTTTTACACACCAACCTCACCCCAGCAGCTCAAGATGACAGCATTATAGTAACTTAAACTTGCCTCTGTTAAGTCTTTCTCTTGATATACTGTAAAACAAATACTTCATATAACTAAAAAGGTACTTGCTTACTCTAACATCTGTAAAACATGCCACTATCACTGAAAAGACTCCCCACATACATTTAAAACACTCCAGACTGCACACTCCACAAAAATGCTTAATATAAAATGCAGTTTATATCATGAAATATTTATACATATACTAAAAAGAATAAAAATGTTTTACTTGCAGTTACTTATTTTTCCCTTTGGTATCCTTCTGAACATTAAAGACATAATGTGGAACATGTGTTTTACACTCCACCCACAAGCTTAACACAGTCAACAAAAGTCCACTGTTTTTTCAGCCACTTTTATTTGGAATGCCATATTTCACAAATGTAATTGATCTATAATCTTACATTTATTCACTAATTTCAGTGCTGCTTGTCTTCTTCCTGATCATTTCAATCCATCATCACTAGCCTCCTGTGAAATCCAAGGTACTCCTGCTCCTCTAGTCAATTTCTGTTTTTTTGCTGTCTTCCAAGCATTTTCGTTTTGAGCACCGGAAAAAGGTTTCACTGGCAGAGTTTCTCTATGAACTTTATTATCAGAATAATGAGAAGCAGAGTCCTCTTCTGCTTGTAATCTCACTTTTGTTTAATAAACAATTTTATTTCATCTTTAGCCTGTTCTATATCAAAAAAGGTTTTTGATCTTCCAGGAAAAAATACTATGAAGACAATTGGATACAGCAGCTTGAATCTCATACCTTTCTCTCAACATTCTCTGATTGCTGGAATAAATTTGCTTTTCTTCTCTTTTGCTTGATGTCAGTGAATAATTATTTTCCACAAATACTCTGTTGTTTTAAATTTGTAATACTTTTCCCTTCTTCCATAGTTTTGTTACAATCAACTCTTTCTGCTGGCATGATTATATTTTTACTTATATAGGTATTGTCTGCTTTCCCATGACTAGTTTTGGGGCATACATGCAATGTGCCCTTTTAATTAACATTATTTGTGCTTTCATAAAATTAATTGAGTCTGTTCCTTTTGGTTTCTCTGGTACAGCAGAAAATGCCATTTTTTTCTGTGCATTTTGCCTTCCACTTCTACTATTTTTGAAAAAACACTGCTTAAGAAATCTCATACTCAGCAAGCCGTTTTCTTTTTTTGCATTTATTTTTGCATTTTTATCAGTTCATCTGAATAGATAGTTAAAGATTATTTTATTTTTTCCAGCATTTTGTTATTTTATTTGATATATTCCTTCAATACTTCATTTGTTTTTATCTGGTCTATGTTTACTAATTGAATGGCACATTCCTCAAACAGTTATTCATCTGCAATGTATCATCATTTTAATGAACAGACATATTATTATAAATAATCTCATTGACCTGTCATAATTGACCTACAGAAACAAAACAGCATGTGGTACATATTGAAGGGCTGTTCACTGAACCCTGTCCCCACACCCCCAGCTAATTATATATATAGTAACTCTGAGACTGCACTACAATGGGAAAGGGCAAATATCACAAAAACAAAACAGCACATAGTTCTGATTAAAATCACATTATAGTAGGGATAAAGAAATTTGCCATGTCCCCACTGTAGTGCGATCTCAGAGTTGGTATATAATTAGTGGGGAGGTGTGGTGCTCCCACATGACCAAGGTTTGGTGAACAGCCCTCCAATACATACCATGTGCTGTTTTGTTTCTGTGCATCAAGTATGACTGGTCAATGAGATTATTTACGAAGATATGCCTGTTCATTAAAATGGATGATCGATGGTAAATTTTTGATGAATAGCTGTTTGATGAACATAGATTTATAGGTTTATAGGTTTATAGATTAGTACTAAGCTAACCGCCTCTGTGGGCCATTTTAAGTCTAGCCAATTACCCATATTTGATCAGTAAAATAGACCCATTTTAATCACCTCTGACTACATTTGATTTATTTTTTCCTCTAAATTAATAGCAGCCATCTCTTGAACCAAAGCTGAAGCTTGAAATGCTTTATGCTGAAGAGCTGTAGGATCCTTCCTCGCCAGCAGTTTTTCTTCATCTTTTCTGTTTGATTTTTTTATTTTTTTTTGAGTTCTCCAAAGTTTTTCTTTGCTTGCTTCAGGCAGTCTGCATGCTAACCAGTCACTGAATTTTATAAAAATAACAGTTTCAATGACACTCTTTTTCATATTTTCTATTTTCACACCGAGGGAGCTGAATCTGCACCTTAACTTACTGTTTTTGAGCTTTATATGGACCACTTGTGAACACAACCATTTTAGCCTGTGGTTTCAGTATTCCTTGATTTGTGATATATGGCCCAAATAAAGTTTTTTTGTCATGCCTAACTTGTACTTAGCTGGCTACTGGTCAATCTAATTGATGTACAGCACTTGAAATGTCTTAGACTTCAGGGAAATGAATTTTCTGGTTCTCAGAAAATAGCATTCAGGTAGGCTACTGAATGTATGCTGTGGGGTCTAGAAATTGGGTATGTCAGCCTTTGGAATATTGCAAGTTCTCAGTGGCAAAAAGGGCAAGATTATATTATGACTATGTCCATCTGGTGTAGATGATACCTTTTTTATTTTCTGCGGCTAGTGGACTTTGCCAATAGCCTTTGATTAAGACCAAAGTGGATAGAAGCCTAGCTTTACACAATTTTAGTTGGTCTATCTGCTCAGGACATAGAATAGAAATACAATTTAGATATGCTATTTAATGTTATAACATCATTACAAAACCTTATGGGCACATCAGACTTGGGGACCAGTGCAGTGGGAATATTCTGCTAAGTTTGGGAGTTTTTTATGACTCCAGAATTTCAGTGCTTTTGTACTTTATTCCAAAATTCTGCTAAATTTGGGAGTTTTTTATGACTCCAGAATTTCAGTGTTTTTGTACTTTATTCCTAAATGCTTGGCACTGGGATTCTGGTATTCAGTTATTTCAAGTTTACTTTCTCATGAGCCACAGTTTTTGTATTATGTTGGACTAAAAAGTTTTTTCTGGGCATCTCCGATAATATGCACTTACTCCTGAGTATTGATTCCTTCAGTTCTTGCTTCTCATACTGATAATGTCTCCCATGTTTTGACTTCAGAACATGTAGCAGGAACTTTAGCTTCCCCTGCAAACATATATACTATATAAACTGCAGTTTCTCTCCAGGCTATAACTATTCTGATTTCCTTTCTTTCTGGTTATCTTGCCTTATAACTAATTCACTCAGATTCAATCTAGAGTTATTTCTGTGCCACTTGGCTAGAATTTTTTTCAGCAATACTTTTACAAGTACTTATTTCCTGGTTTGAAATCTCTGAGACAACCATTTCTTTGACATTCTTTCTGTGTTGTGTCTCCTGTGCTGTTTCTATATACTATCTTACAATAGGTAGTATACTTCTTAACTTGCCCTGCAGGTCTGAAAATACTCTAATATGTTTTTAAAGTGGGCATTTACCCCTCTCAGATTCATTTTGCTATTTCTAGTAGGTTTTGAGGGTGTTTGCCATATGGTAATAGAAATAGCATGAATTTGGTAGTGACGTGTTATAATTCTCTTGCTAAAAATGAACAGATATGGAAATAGTTGGTCTCAGTTTCTTCAATCCACTTTTTACCTTTATTTTAAAGTTTTATTAAAGTGCACAACTGGCTTGTCTGATTGATGATGGTATATGGATGTTTTTTTACTATCTTACTTTAAAAAAAAATGATACATTTGTGTATTACTTTGGACATGAAAGAGATGCTGTGGTCAGTAAGAATTTCTTGGGAATTCTTAACCTGGAAAAAATATTAGTGGTTCTTCTGCCATGGCCTTTGCATCGACTCTTTGTAAGGGTACTGCCTCCTGAAAAGAATTATTAAGATCTACTGGTGACCACTTCTTAGTTTTACAATTGGACCCTCAATGCCCATAGTTATGCATTCAAATGGGACATTCACAATGGGGAAGAGCATCGAAGGATTCTTAAACTCTGGTCTGCTGCTGTAGTTTTCTTACTTTGGATAAGCTGTAGAAAAGTTTTCTTTGTCTTTCAGAATACCAGGCTAGCAAAATCTAACTAAAATTCCAGCTTCTGTCTTAACCAACCCTAAATGACCTCCCATAATTTCATTGCAGATAGTCTAAATTGTATTTGATCTAACTACTGACTTAGTAAATGTTCTTTATCTAGACTTATCTAGAGCAATCATTTATTATCTCAAAGTGTGGATATAAAGTGGATCTGTTTTGCTCCTTTGGCACCTCATCTATTATTTATATACTTAGTCTACTCAACTCAGTGTATTGTGTTTCTTTCTGGGTCTTTCTAAAACTGACATGTTTATCAATAAGTCAGGTCAGCAGCACTTCCATCAGTCTTCTGAGTTGGAGAGGAAGTTGTAGCCTATTTTATTAATACAGGAACAGGAAATTTCCTCTCATTAAAACAAATGTCTTCCACCAGCTGTACTAGTATTAGTAATAGTAGTTCACTTTCCTTCCTATTTTCTTAACCCTTGCGGCCCAGCTTCTGTTTTAGACTGGCTCTCTGCTTTCTTGTAACAACGAGATGTTTAAGGTTATGTGGTGGTATTCCCCTTTCCCATTTTCTCCAGTTGGAAATTTGTCTTCCTGCTTCTGTGTCAGTTTCTACAACCTTTCTTCTTTCCCTGTCAATTTCTGTACTGCCCTATTTTATAAATTCAATTACTGTAGTCTTTGGGCAAGATTGATCCTTTCTTTCAGTCTTCATACTAACTTATTTTCTTACTTTTATAAAAAGAATATTTCGCTAAGACCCGGCACCAAACTCATCTAGCTCCAGAGACAGATCTTAGTTTATTTTATGTCTTCTAGTTTTACACCCTTGTCATTACTGTCATGTATTTCTGGCAACATATTATGCTGAACTTGCTCCCCATAATTTCCATACTTATTTAAACTGGGAAAAAAAGTTTTTGCTAATTATTACATTATGCATTAGGTTGTAGCAGTTTCCTAAGAGAGTGCATTTCTGTATGTGTTATATGATATTTCTATGTGTGCATATATCACTATAGTTTTATATGCTAGTTTTATGTTTGTAAATATACTGAGATTTAACTAATGTAATCATTCTCTTTGAGTCCAGCAAGCCCTGCATGTCTTTTCCTTCAACTATAGTTCTCAACTGTCCAGATGTTGTAGTGATGCCTCTAAATTGTTTTTTAAATGTTTTCTCGATGCCTCCTAGAAATTATTGGAGAAGTTCTAAATTAATAGTACCAGCTTTTAATAAGTGACCCTGTTTAGGGTCTTTTCCATAATTATTTTTTGCTTTGTCCATATCTCTGTAGGTAAACGTTAGGAGGTATGGTCTCACTGACAATATTAGATTTGACAGTTTAATAATATCATAGAGAATGAAGCCAGAATCTACTAATTACATTGGCATAGTTTTATGTACAATTTTTGGCTAGCACTAACAGATTTTACAGCCATACTGTTTCTAAAAGTATCCATGTCCTTTTCTATGGCAGTTAAAAATCAACCAGCTCAGATAGTGACCTTTTTTTTTTTGTTTGTAGGTATAGCAACAAAACTAGGTGAAGACTTGCTATTATTCTTTGGTGCATGTAAATCTGGCTTAGAGTTTGCAAGTGCTATTTACAAGAAATGTCTACTAAATGTCTACATTCTTACTGGGAGTAGAACCCACAACCCTACTGGACATAGGCAGTTATCACTAAATGCAATATTTTGTATTGACTAGCATTTCTATGGTATTACATTGGGATCCAAAAAGAAAAAGAAAACTGGAAACACTCTAAAACAACAAATGTTTAATCCAAGTTCAAGTTTGCAGACTTAAACTTGGAATAAACATTTTTGTTTTAGAGTGTTTCCAGATTTCTTTTTCTTTTTGGATTTGATTTTTGTGACTGAGAACTGGTTAACTGTCTCACAGCTGTTTTTTTTGTTTGGATAGTATTACATTGGGATGAAATGGCTAGGGTTAAAATAATCTCCGGGTTGATAATCTACTAATCTCCTATGATCCTTTGATCCTAGTAATACAACCAGTTGAACAGAAAGCCTAGGGTCAGACTGGAATCACTATTTCTTACAGTACTAGGAATTGCCCATATAAAGTTGCATACAACTAATATTTCTAAAATTTCACTTATAACTTGCATTGCTTAGAATATGTTCTATGCATTATTTTAAAATATGCATTAAATCAGTCATTTGTGACCTTACAGATCTGTCTGTACTGAATGTTCAGTGGCAACATTTAAATAATTGGGTTTCAGGTTAAGCTGTAGGCCCTGCTGGAATATATTATTTATCTTTCTTGAAGTTTGGGCTAAACTGGAGTTCCCAGATAAACTCTCCATCCTTGTCCCATAACAGAAAGTAATCATTGCCATTCCATATTATTTATTTTTCTTGAATGAATCCTGCCAATGCCAATCAACCTAAACTGAGCACATGGGTGCTTTAATGTATGTTTATATAGTGAATTAGTTTCTATTTTGACAAAGAATATCACTCAAATGTTCAGATATTCTATGCTTAAGTACACTGGAGGTATTTCCTGTGTAAAAAACCTACAGGTATTGGGAATAATATGCGCCAATGATTTTTCTGCCTACTGCTTTTCTGCCTGTAGACTGTGCCAATGTTTATTAATAGACTGATTAGTGAGTCCTGTATTACTGCCTAAAGTTGTAACAAAAAATGTCATTTATATATATATATATATATATATATATATATATATATATATATGTGTGTGTGTGTGTGCATGTGCGTGTGTGTGTGTGTGTGTGTGTGTGTATATATATATATATATATATATATGGGTCTACTACCGTAGATCGAAGTTATACTACTTTGAAATACGATAGTAGTGTCCCACTAACACGAAAGTGCACATCAACAAAAGTGCACTTTTGCAAAGTCTCTAAGTGGAACGGGACAGTTCCTGCACTGTGGTGTTGTAGTGATGGACCTTAGGGTTAGGGACTGGGTTAAGGATAGTGGATAGCTTGTAGGGCTATCCACTATTCTTAACCCAAGCCCTAACCCTATGGTCCATGACTACTACACCACAGTACAGGAAATAGGTCCGTAACTACTGCTCAGTAGAGGAAATACAATTCCCTGCACTGTGGTGCAGTAGTCATGGACCTTAGGGCTAGGGCTTGGGTTAAGGATAGTGGAGAGCCCTACAAGCTATCCACTATCCATAACCCAAGCCCTAACCCTTCGTTCATTCTTGTGACTTTTACGAAAGTGCACTTTCGTTGAAGTGCACTTTCTCATTAGTGGGACACTACTATCATATTTCAAAGTAGTGTAACTTCGATCTATGGTAGTAGACCCATGTGTGTATATATATATATATATATATATATATATATATATATATATATATATATATATATATATATATATATATATATATATCTCCAACTCCCTTTTTTCCATATACATATATAAATATATTTATATATTATTTTAGAATATATTTCTTTTTAATGAAACAAGCAAAAGTATATGCATCTATGGCAATGTGGGCTTATATCATCTTTGTAAAAATCTAGTATTCAAACTTTCAGCATATTTACATACTCCATTTCTAGTGAAGAAAAATGCATTAATCTCAAAGAATGAGATTTCGGTATGTTCTGTTATATTATGAGTAGCGTGACAGATAGAGGCTTCCGAAAATATTTTTTATCAAAAGGTTTGACACATCATGCTGTATCAACAATACTGTAAATGTTTTTTTTTAAGATCATGACTGAAAAATTGATTTTTAAGGTCAAATTGAACTATAAACTCATTAAGGTATTGTACAAACTCCAGCAAGTCAGAAATGTTTGAGGCCAGGTTAACCACAGATTATCTACAAAAGGCCTCTACATTCCATGGTGTATATGAAAATGTTGTGGGTTGCATCATAGAGCAGCTGTTTTTCTACAAAACCAATAAAAAGTTCAGCATTTATCAGGGTAAAAGATGCTTGCATCACCATGCCATGCACCTGTAGGAAGCAATGTCTGTTAAAATAAAAGTAGAGCATTTGGTTTGTAAGATATTCTGGGAAAGTGTTGAAACCAGGACAACTCAAATCCACCTTTTATAACCAATATTTTAATGCTTCCAGCCCATTGTGGCGTATTTGTTTAGACGGATTCAACATCCAATGTATACGTATACTATATTGTTCCATCTGCATATTTTCAAGAAGTTGCAAAAGCAGATTGAGTCTTTAAGCTGAGATCTAACTAAAATGAACTATGGAGAAAGTCACAAAAGGTTCCATTAAGGAACCATGGCAGACTACAATAGGTCTGCCAGGGTTTTTTTTTTTTTTTTTTTGCATCTTTATCTTCCTTGTATTGTTTGGTAATAAATATAAAAATTAAAGAATAGGATCATCAACAATCGATTGTCTTTTAATTTTATCAGTGATGATACCTTTCTCGATTGCCAAAATAAAAATAAAAAAAAACTGAATATCCTGACTTTGCATCTCAAAGTATGATCAATAATCATGTTTGGGTAGAATTTGTCATCATTTACTTTTTTCCAAGCTTCATATTTGTAATCTCTCATGTTTTATACAACAATACCACCACCTTTATTGGCCTGTGAATTAACAATATCCTTTGGCTAACTAATGATTTTGAACAATTTATTTCTGATGCAGTTAAATTATAAGATTTTGTGATTCAAGTTAGAGGTAAAAAAATAGGAATCTTTCATAAATGTTTTTTTTTTCAAAGAAATATACTGCTTTATTAGCAGGTGGCATAGAATTATACTTTTTAATGACAAATTGTTCAGCAGAACTTTCAGCTCATACATTTAAAAAATAATCATAAATTAAGTCTTCAGCAAAATGCTTTTAATTCTTTAATACATAACATTGCCCCAGTGTGGAGCACAGCAGAACTTAGTATACATTGGAGTATTATGGACTACTGTGGACCATTTAAGAAAATTGACATGACTTTTGTGTACTGTTTTTGAATGCTGTGATTCATCTGCCATTTCCAGTACCTAAAGGCTGCATATTAAACAAAGTTCAAGATGCACGTAAGCATTGTTGCACTATTTTTATAAACAGGAAGACCCATTAATGCTGATGCAGTTTTTTTTTTCTGCAGTGAGGGTGTGTTTAGTTTTAGTTTAGTTATATTTTAATTAATTTTAGTTAATCTACATAGATTTGTTAGCAAAGCTGTTTCATGATTGACTAGTTGTAGTTAGGTTTTAAATTATTTTTTTTTTATTTTTAACTTTTTTTATTCTGATAGGAATTATTTTATAGGGTTGATATACATGGCCAGCATTGCTTTGGGTGTCTTTCAGTGTGGATTCTCAGTCTGTCTATCTATCTACACACATGGTAGCAAACTAGTGCAAGCCACCTGGACCTCATATTCAGTCACAGACCCTTTCTGCTTTACATCCTTTAAAATCTTAATGGCATCCATGTTGTTTTACTCATGTCTAACTCCAAACTGCAATGGAAGAAAACTATGTGCTGAACTTCTTTTTCATTATAAAGAAGCAGAAGACAAGTTCTAAATAAGAAGGAAAGGAAGCACAGAAATGAAAACAAAATGTTGCTATGGAAACTGTAAGCAGGTGAAATACAACAGAAGGTATATAGTCTTGAAAAAGTGCTTTTAACATTATTTTAAACAAATGTCTAAAATTCTAATCAAAACATAACTCATTTTCATTTAAAAGTGGCAATGCCATTTTAAACATTATTTTCACAAAAAATAATAAATGCTAAACCATAACTTTTTGATCTCCTGTTTTCAAAATGCAGTCTATTACCAAATAAACTATGATACTGAATTTGTATAACTAAAATCCAAACATGACTCACAAAAATGACTCTGAAAAAACATTCAAAATGGAATTGTATAACAACACGCAACAGTTTGATAGAACGGATCCTAAAATGATTACTTTGAAAACTTTATATTATCTTGTCACATACTGAAAAAGTTGTAACCGTGGCCAAGAATTAGTTCATTTATTTTTACATTATTTTCATCAAATGACCATAACTGTAACAAAAGGTAACATATTAATCTTAATTTTTAATTTATCATTTATGAACTGTCATCACTTAAATAATGACAGTGAAGTTATAGAATTCAGATACAAAATGCAATTAAAAAATAACAGTGAAACATTTATAATATAACTGCACAACTGCATACAATTATCCAGCAAGGTTCCAAAAATATAAACTCTGAAAGTTTCATACTAGAATTCCCTGCATGAAAATATTTAACCCTGCATAACAAATGGTTAGTTAAAGTGGGTTGAGGAACAGTTTTACATAATATATGCCAGAAAACATATAGTTAAACCAAGGTCCCATCTGTTTGAGCTGGTGGCAGGTCAAGTAGATGTAAAGGATCTCATGGCATGATTTAAAAAAAGATTAGGCGAATGTTATTATTTTTTAGAAAATGTAATATATCACATCAACTGTTTCACTACTCCCTCTGGCAGCTAGTACATAGGATTAACCAAAGGATTAAGGACATGAGCTGTTAATGACTTTCTTCCCATAATCCAGGTCTTCATTCCCTCACCCTGGAATTGTCTTCTGTGTGACTGAATAAATCTCTTAATCAGACAGTGCTCTTGGAAAATTAGGCTAGGCTTCAGAGTGCTGTCCTAACTGTATACCTAAAACATACATCATTTTTTTCATATATGCCTACATGTATACTTTTATACATATAGGTTCATAGGGAGATACTAGGCTATCTGCCCTAGGGCATTTATAAGCCTAGCCAGAGTGTATTTGGCTTCCGCCTCCCTATTAGATTAGCCTACTGTGCCTCTGTAAAGTAGGTCATAGAAGGTACCCTTTTAAGATTAGTTTACTGTGCCTCTGTCTAGCAGGGACACAGGAGAGATCCCAGGGGAGAATTTGTAATTTCCCATCCACGCGTCCAAATTTCGCTTGAAGAGGGTCAGCGAGGGGCTATGTCTAGCATGAATTGGGATTCTATTCCAGAGTGAGGGGAGCCTCTGGGAAATTAATCTGTCCCTCCAGCATGTCCTATTTATTTTTGTGCTGAGGTTTAGGTCCCTGGAGCATGTAGCTCTAAGGGACTTGGATTTTTTGAGGTGGAGCATGTCCATTAATTCTGGGTTTGACATGGCTTTGTACGTCAGGCATAGATCGCCTCTGAGTAGGCGGTAAGCAACTGAGTAGAGCTGGAGTTTCTTTAGTCGAGCTGCATAGGACATCTGTTTGAAGCCCATGATCCTCTTGGTGAGGTACTTTTGGGGTCTCTCCAGTTGCTGCAGGTGTCGGGTAAGGTATATCGCAAAAGGGGCATTGTATTCAATTATGGGCATGATGAGTGAGGAGTAGAGGGGCACAATGACCTCTCTTGATCTAGATGAGAACCCTTTCTTGATAAGGTGGGCTATATAGAAGGTCTTTCTAACCACTTTGGCAACGTGATTATCAAAGGAGAGATTACTATCTATGTTGGTCCCCAAATCTCTAATTACTTCTTCTGTACTTAATGGATTACCACCTATGTGGTAATTTGTGGGCACCTTGTTTTTCCCAAAGGGGATGACTATGCACTTTTTAGCATTTAGCTTGAGGCCGTGGCTCTGGCACCAATCATCTGTCTCTGTTGGACCCTTTTGGAGGATGCTTGTGTCAGCTGGAGATTCGATTATGGCCCCCAGTTTGCAGTCATCTGCAAACTTTGTCAGCCATAATCCCCCTGTGTTAGCCTGAACCTCAGAGAAGTATATACCGAACAAGAGAGGTCCCAGAACTGAGCCCTGTGGGACACCACTTGTAACTGGATTGGATTCGGACATGGCACCTGCGATTCTGACCATGAGGGTTCTATCTCTGAGCCAGTTTGCAACCCATCTTGTGATATATGGGTTGATATTTAAGCTGGTAAGCTTATTTATAATGCCCGAGTGGGGTACTGTGTCAAAGGCTTTTGCGAGGACCAGGTAGGCTGTGTGGACTAGCTTGCCCTCATCTATGGCTTTGGTAACTGTTTCAAAGAAATCAACTAGGTTTAAGAGGCAAGATCTGCCCTTAAGAAAGCTGAACTGGGTAGGGTCCAGTGTCTGGAGGCTCCCAATATCTTTGTTTATGAGTTCCATGATAATACGCTCCATAGCTTTACAGACTAGACTAGTCAGGCTTATGGGGCGATAGTTTCCGGGGTCCGTTGTGGCACCACCTTTGTGGAGTGGGACCACTGTAGCTGTACGCCATTCTTTGGGTACATATCCTGTAGTAAGGCTAAGTTTGAACAGTGACTTAATCTAGTAATTAGATCTACATCTATTTACACACACACACACACACACACACACACACACACATATATATATATATATATATATATATATATATATATATATATATACACACACACACACACACACACACACACACACACACACACACACACACACACACACACAAACACACACACATATATATATGTCTGTGTGTGTGTGTGTGTGTGTGTGTGTCTATTTTCACGAACTTAATCTTTATGGATATGTCTCCAGCCTCTCTAATTTTTAAGCTAAAACAAGGCATACAATGTGGGACTGACAACAGACATCACCTTGCAATTAATTAGTTTTACTTATTACACAGGAAATATTTGAACAGACTTAAGAGTTCCGTGGATTCAGCTTAGGACTTATTCTCTAGTCCACTTTATATCTATTGAGAGGTAAATATTTGACAGTTCTTATTCCATTTTATATCACAGTTCAATAGTCAACTATTTCTTAAATTGGCAGGTATTCAAACAGAGCAAAAATAAGCTGATCACTCTATTTGCATTACTTATTTTTAGTCTTGTAATGATAATCATTTATTCTTATTTCAGACATTTGTCTCATAAACTGAATTATGATAACCCTACTGTTTGTTAGTGGCCAGATGATCGACACTCAGAATATTGTCACTGGAAGGTCACTAGCAAACTATGGTTGGACCTGCAGAAGAGTGAGGTGGTGAGAGTTAATTTTTTATAACTTTCTCCCTCTTATCTAAGTTTGTCATTTTGGAGTAACATATTTCCCTCTATATCTAGTTTGGGGGTGTGAGGACTTTCCCCATGTTAGGGTTGCAGAACAGTTTGCACTCTGCAATCAATATTTTTGTGTTTTGCAACCTTAGCAGTGTCACTGTTTTGAATAGTGACTTCCGAGGTTTTAGATATTTTGGAGTTGAATAATCATGTCTATGTTAAACAAGTCATGAATATTTATGATTAAACCTCTGAATTACTTTGCCTCGTCCAACAGGGAAACTGCCTTTAGGTGGGCTCTTAGCAAAGCTGACATTTGTGTTTGCAGGTCATTCCCAATACAGATCCTTGTTTCACTGTCTTGTTTTACGCAATCCCTTTATTGCAGCAGACTTCTGATCCTGCTTTCTTTTCTTGCCCTACTGGAATCAACATCAGGTCCTACAATTAAGTATACATATAAAAAAATAATCTCTTTTTATACAAACTTTACATATTTGTCTTTAATCTACTTTCATTATGTGCTGTTGTTTCTGTGCTTGCTATGATTCTTTCAAATTATATATTATATTGAAGTTTCGAACTCTTTTCTTCATGTACTGTTCATTTTATGTTAATTAATCAAGGAAAGACCTGTCACCCACAGCAACACATCAGACAAACATGTTTAGTGTTTGTTTAGCATGTCAGTGCTAGACATAAGCATGTTAAGTATCCAACTTGAATCATCAGTTTCTCATTGAAAAGAATTGCCCGCTTTGCTTCTGCTCTTATATTCTTGTGCACTGTCATAGCTGACTTGCTTCAGATTACTTAAAAATCTAAATTAGAATGGCAAACTTAGTTGAACTTACCATAACAAACTGGAACATTTTGTTATGTAGTCCATTGAGTCCTGACAGATTTTCTTTAGACTGTGCTGAAGCTCTTTCAGTTATGCGTTAGCAGCAGTACACAACATTTTTGACTTTTTGTGCAGAACTGGCATTTCAGTCAAAAACAAATGCAAATTTAGCTCTACTGGACAAATACAGTTGCCATTAGTCAAGACAAATAGTTCTCATGCTTCTGTTGTCTTTTCTATTGTTTATATACATGGATTTGATTTGATTTTATTTTCTAGCGTCAATAGCTAAAATTATTGAAAGGAAAAGGCTAAAACTGTAATTGGCCTTTCCCTGGGCAAATGTTAGACTCACCATACAACTTAAAGGTACAGTGACTCAACATTATTATTATTATTATTATTATTGTTATTATTATTATTATTATTAATGCCACATGTTCAGAAGGAAAGTATCTCATATCTGTCGACTGAGTATTCTGGTATATTTACAGGAGCTAGTAGTAGTATAGATAGAATTTCCTTATAATAATCCAGGACATATATACAGACAACTTCCTAAAAAAATAAAGTGACGTATAGGCAATCTTTACAGCTCCGCTATCCATACATTTAGCAAGCCAATATAGGGGTATCACTCCATAGATGTCTGAATGGATATCTATCAAATGCTTTAGACATGAGGGATGCAGCAGCATCCTGGTGATCAACTTGTGATTTCTGAAAAAATAGAATATTTAACCACAGCCTTCATTATTTATTTGTATATGCCATAAACAAAAACACGTTTTCTCTAACAGATCAATATTTTCTCACTTCCTGTTCTATATCAGTGTAATTACTGAAACATGGATTAAATGCCCATAAAACACTCCTTTTATAGGATCATAGGAAGTTACTAGGCTATTGGCCTTGAGGACCTTATAAGCACAGTCAAGAGTTTAGCCCATGTTTAGATGAATTGGGACCCAATGCCCCTGTCCTGTAGGGACATGGGTGGAATCCCAAGGATGAGGGCAACCAGACTGATAGCAGCCTGACTTTTGACCACCATGTTGCTTCCATTGTATGGAAAGCATTCTACATGGCCCAACTCATAAGTAAGGGTATCTCATCCAGGGACAAGGAGGTCATAACATCCCTGTATTCTTCCCTTACAAGGCCCATTATTGAGTACAACACCCCATTCGGCATGCACCTCGCAAAGCGAATGCAGCAGCTGGAGAGACCACAGAGGTTACTCACCAGGAGAATCCAGGGCCTCAAAAATCTACCATACACAGATTGGCTAAAGGCCTATGCCTCTACTGTGTTTCATACAGACTCCTCAGAGGTGACTTCTGTCTGGCATACAAGGCGATCGCAGAGTCCACCTTGATGGGACTGCTGCATATTCGCCAGTCAAACTCCACTTGAGTAACCCACACATGCGGCCTCAACCTGGTCTGTGACATCAATAGGACTTGTGTCCCAGAGACTCCCCCATATATTGAATAGACTCCCTCTCCACATCAAGCAAACTACCTGTTTACCCCTTTTAAAAGCGCAGTCTGGATAACTGGATGGGAAATAGAAAATACATCCCTGGGATTCCACCTATGCCCCTGCTGGACAGGGACATCAGATGCTGATTTCTCTATGCATGGGCTAAGCTCTTGTCTAGGCTTATAAGGGCCTCAGGGCCAATAGCCTAGTAACTTTCTATGATCCTATGTATTTTCTATTTCCCATCCAGTTATCCAGGTTGCACTTAAAAAGGCATAAAGAGGTACTTTACATTCAGACATTGTGTCTGAAAATGAGCACCTTCCCAGCAATCAGGGACTAAGTAGTTGAAGATGTCTTGTAGCTTCACAAATCAACCAGCCACACAGATACCAGAACAGGGGATCTAAACCTGCTTCAGTAGACCAATAAAACAAGGTGTAGTGACAGATTCATTAATAAGTATCTCTATCACCTCTGGAATACACTGCCCTTGAAGATAAAACAGTGTGATATGCTATCGTACTTCACATGGCACATGTATTATTTGATGGATACTCATAAATTCCCCTCAGGCTTGATTAGTGTATCCCTCTTTGAGAGGGGAGGTACAGTCAAGGGTGTGAACTGACAAGGTGTACCGGTTACAAGACTCAGTAACCTTGAACTTGCTATGATTCCTGTGATTCTTATCATATCACCATACATTCCATTTCAAATATACCAAGCACAGCTCATAACAATTCTAGCTACTATTATTTCTTCCTTGATTTGTAGAGTCCCATAATGCCTATGTACTCTCATACATGTTCTGGTTTGCTGTTTAAATCCTGTTATTCTAAATTCCAAAAGTCCAACAATATGCTTACATTTTGAAAATACCTACATTAAAGTTTTCTTTCTTAAAGACAATCTCTTTATTTTAAATGAATTTAAATCGTTCTCAAACTCTACATAACCATTCTTTCTTTTCCATATTTATATTTTCCCATGCATACAGTGAATAATACGCTGTCAATATGGTCCTAGTTTCTCCAATACTATCAGTTTCCTCCTCTAAGTATTACATTTTCTGTTATAAAATACTCTTCACACTGTTATCTCTTCCTCATTCTGATTCCTTTCCTTTCCCAGAAGACTTTATATCTAACATGTAATACCTCTTCCAAATCAGAGTCCTTCTTTCCATTATTACCCAGTGCAAGAAAATAAATGTAACAATGCAGAAAGTGCAGCTGAATTTATTAAATACAATACTCCCTTTTCTATTTCATTATTTATTATTCTGCTGTTATACTTGCTAAGTCTAGAATAACTAAAGAATCTAGATATTACCTGCAGTAGTCTCTTATCTAACTTTTTAGACAAATTAAAATTTCCCACATGATAATTGAATTGATAACAAACTTATTAAAAATGTTTGTTCTTTTTCTCAATAGGAAGCCATAAAAATATTTTACATGCTTCTTATCTCCCTTAAATTCTGTATACTTCCTTTATAAACTGTGTCATGGTCATTATTCCCCCACAATTGATTTCTAGTATTTTCATCTCTTTTTTTAAGTATACTTCTCCAGTCCAGACTACATCACCACATACTTCACATTTTCTTTATAGCTGAAATTCATGTGATAGTATAGCAGCTTTTTTGCCTAACCATTGTTTTATAAGAAAAATGAAACTGATAAGCGTATTTTGTCACATATTTTCCACTTTCTAAAATGCTGATGAATTCTTTAATTATTTCATTTACAGGTCATATAATCAAAACTCCATTTAGTGAGCACCTGTATTTAATCCCCTGCCTCTTTAGCACACTTGATTAGTAAAGGCATTGCCTCAGGAGTAAAAGAAGTTATAACCCCCCCCCATATTCAGCACTTATCTGGCCCATAATTGAGCATAATGCCCCATTCAGCATGTACCATATGAAGCACCTGCAGCAATTAGAGAGATGTCACAGGTTTCTAGCAAAGAAGATCAAGGACCTCCAGTGAATGCCTTACACAGATCAACTAAAATCCCTGTCACTATGCTCTGCATCATATAAACTTCTTAGGGGAGACTTATGCCTGGCCACAGAGCAATCCAAGACCCAAACCTAATGAACTTACTGCATATCTGTAAATCAAATGGGTCTAGGGCTACCTATTCTAGGGACTTAAATATGGCCTGTGACTTAAGTAGGACATGCTGAAAGGACATAATTATCTCCTAGTGACTGTGATGTCTTTGGAACAGATTACCAGTTCATGTGAAATAAAGCACCTCTATAACACTGTTCAAGAGGAACCTGGACGGGTGGAGGCGGCACCATAAATTCTTACCAGGGACAGTGCCCACAACCCTCCTGGACATGGGCAGTCATCACTAAATGCAATCTTGGGTATTGACTAGCACTTCTATGGTATTACGTTGGGTTGAAACAACTAGAATTGAAATGACCAATGGGTCAATAGTCTAGTAATCTGCTCTGATCCTACGATCCTGTTAGTATTACCTTACCCAACTACCCATTAGCTAGAGGCACTAATGTTGCTGCTGACTCTTTTACACTTGTACATAACAATCTGAATTTCTTACTAAATCCATAACACTTTAGAAATTCCATCTTCATTCTATGTGATACATAATCATTACCAATAGATTTGTGTATACCACCACTTTCCTCTTTACTTATGTTATCAATTATTTCTCTCACTAGTAACAGCAAGTAATTTAAATCTCTTCCCTATGGACTTGTAACAGTTTCATAAAGATTTTATAATCTATCTGATATAATGTTATTGCTTCACCACATAATAGAAAGACCAAAGTTCGAATAAAACCACCGACTAGTATTCCAACACTAAATGCTTAAACGTTTAGTGTTGGAATAATGTTATTGCTTGTCAATTATCCAGTTTCTTAGATTTTTCCATATTATTATTTATTTATTTATTTAGTTATTTGATATTTGTTGATAGGGTTAATCCAGCTGGACTAGAACCCTTTTTCAGTGGAGACCCGGGGAGAAAAGCTCAACAAACATATCTAATTAACTAATTAAGTTCATACACATAATACATAGCTACATAAATAATAGTTACTAGGAGTAAAATTAAGATGAGTTTACAGTTATTGACTAATAGATTCAAAAGATTGCTAAGTATATCTGGTTGAATACTGCATAAAAAATGTATGTTCATTATCATTACTTTAGCTAAATAGCTGCAGAGGGTAGAACTAGCAAGAGTAATGTAGTTCAAATGTTAGTCAAAGAGAAGGGTAGTGGGGTGGCCTATGTAGGGAAGAAAGGCATGAGGCAAGATGGCAGACAGGAATAAGATCAGTCTGGGGGCTGTTTACACTGACATAGCCATATATTGCAGAGGTGTTTTTTTGTTGCTGTGTTTCTGAACTGGTGTTTTGGTTTCATTTTTTGAATCTTCAGAGGAAGCTAATTCCAGCTCTTGGCTTTGGAATAGCTGTAGAAGTTCTTGCCAATTTTGAGTTTTGGCTTGTATATAGAGAGGAGATGTTGTTCTGAGCTCCAAAGTGTTCTAAGTGGGGAGTAGCAGGAGATAGTAGGGTCTATATCATAATGTTTAAGTCTGACAACTTCAAAGCTCTAAAGGTCGAACTTGAAAGTTTGAAGTTGCACAACTTCAAAACATATAACGGTGATCGCCATAGAGTGTGGGAAGGGAATAGTTCCCTTTACTACACTGTAGTGCGATCTCGGAGTTGGTATATTGAAGTAGCAGGGGGTTGGGGTGCACACAGAGTGTTTTTTGTTTTGAGTTTTAATTTTGTTTTTTTTTGACATTCGATGTTGTCAAACTTTGAACTTTCAAGTTTGACCTTAAGAACTTCGAGGTTGTCAAACTTTGACAATATGAAATAGACCCAGATAGTAGAAGTAATGCTAGGACAGAAAGAGGGCTGGTGCAGTATAGAATGAATTATCTGGAGCTGTGAGAGCAGAAGATTGTAGGGAAGCTCTAACTAATTTAGTTTCCTGAGTGCAGAGCAGTGATAGGAATGATAGGGGTGTTCGGCAGCAAATTTGGCCACGTTATTGTAAGTGGACTCTAATTTAGAGAGAAGTGTGGTTTGTAAATTGGTGAGGATTTGAGAGTCATGGAGAAGGGTTGGGAGTAGGTAGGCATGGGATAGAGTTGTCTTGGTTTTACTGGATAAGAAGTTTTTATTCCTCTAGAAGAGTCCAAGTTTTTGGTTGGTTTTCTTAATGTTATTGTGAACATGTAGGTCAAATTTCAGGTGGTCATCAATATTGACCCCAAGTAGTTTGGTGTGAGTTTCCACTGTAATAGGTGTGTTACTATGAGAAGTGATAGACAGTGAAGGTTTAAGATGATTCACAGTTTTGGGGACAAAGAGCAAAAGTTTAGTCTTCTTTGGGTTTAGGATTTGCTGGTTCTTGTTTAGCCAGTTTTTGATAGACAAAAAGGAGTTCTGAGTTGTAGTATGTAGATCAGAGAGGATATTGGCTATGGTGATGTCTGTGGAGTTATCTGCATATTGTACTAGTACTGATAGTGGTGTGGAGGTAGATAACTGATTGGTGAAAATATTAAATAGTAGAGGGCCCAGTATATAACCTTGGGGAATCCCCATCTTTATAGGAAGTTCAGGGGAGATATCAGAAAGCCATTTAATACATTGGAAATGGTTGTTGAGGTAGCTAGAGAACCAGGAGATAGTAGTGATGGATAGGTTCAGTTCAGAGAGTTTATTTAAGAGGAGGGGCCGAGACACAGTGTTGAAAGCCTTTGAGAGGTCAAAAAACAGGCAAGAGACTATTTTTTTCTGATCTCTGGCTTGGGAAATCATGTTGAAGGATATGAGAGCAGTCAAGGTGCTATGACTTGGATGAAAGCCATGTTTGGTGGGGGTGATTAAGTTCTCTTGCATGAGGTGTTGTAGGATTTGTTTGTGTACATGTTTTTCCAAGATTGTTGAGAGAGGTGATAGAATTGTAATGGGCCTAAAGTTGGAGAGTTCAGTACTGTTGCCACCTTTATGAATGGGTTGGGTGTAGAACCGTTTCCAGACTTCAGGGACTTTAGCTTCAGTAATGGACATGAGAATTGAGATGGGAAGGGCAAGTAAACTGGCTGCTTTCTGGAGAAAGAGTGGAAGGAGACCATCTGTTGAGGGGGAGCAAGGCTTAAGTTTAAGAAGCAGATAGTTAATGTAGTTGGTGGATACAGTTTTTAGGGAGATGGTCAAGGAGTAGTTACAGAGTTTAAGAGGGTTAGAGGATGGGGTAGCATTGATATTGGAGTTAGGATGGTTGGTTAATTTGCTGATGATGTCTATTGCCTCTTTACTCATCCCTTATCAGGCCCATAATCGAGTACAATGCCCCTTTTGGGATGTACCTTACCAAACACCTGCAGCAACTGGAAAGACCCCAAAAGTACATCACCAAGAGGATCAAAGGGCTCAAACAGATGCCATATGCTGCCCGGTTAAAGAAACTCCAGCTCTACTCCGTGGCATACCGCCTGTTCAGAGGCGACCTGTGCCTGACGTATAAAGCCATGTCCAACCCAGAATTAAGGGACATGCTGCACCTCAAAAAATCCAAATCCCATCGAGCTACACGCTCGAGAGACTTGAACCTCAGCACTGAAATAAATAGGACATGCTGGAGGGACAGATTCATAACCCAGAAGCTCCCTTCACTCTGGAATAAAATCCCAGTCCAGGTTAAGCAGACTCCCTCATTGACTCTCTTCTTCTGACCTATGCATGTTGAAATTATACATGCAAACTGTCGATACATGATGTGGAATCTTTTTTTCTATATTTTCATCACAAGTTCTATTTGTTCTTTATAAATTGCTTTTCTATTATCACATTTTCTCCCTCAGTCATCTCTCTGACTTCCTGCTTTTGTTTTACACTATCAGACTTTTTTAACTCTTTATAAATTTCTTAACATAATCTTTAACTATTTATAATAACTTCTCTTGACTGCACAACCTCTTCCTTTACTGATCCATTAAACAAATCATAACAATCTTGTTACAAATTAGCAAACAGTTGTTAAAGTTTGTACCTTGCCTGCATGGAGTGCTACAGCACTAATGTTTTAGTTAAAACAACAAATACATTTTTTTTACTTTTAAACTGTAGCAAACTGCTAACGTTTTTACTCTGCACAGAGTGCTACAGCAGTCAGGTTTTAGATTAAAAAGAAAAGAAGAAGAAATGTTTTAAACAGTATCAAATTGCTTGCAACAATTTTGCAAGCACTTGCAGCATATTAGACTACACAAGGAGTGCCATAGTACTTCAGGTTTGGCTGCAAATGCAGTACTGGCTTGTAAAAATTGAGACATGATTATATTTCAAATTCGGGAAAAAGAAAGCTTTGTTAAATACCTTTTTGACATAAAAAGGTGCTTAGCAACATTTTAAGTAATTTTCAATGCGTTTAAGTTTTAGTCTCATAATAGAGCATAAGCAGTGACCACAACAAAACAGTACTGAGAATGTAAACCAACTTCAAAAGCTGTAAGACATTTTGAACTGTGACATTTCTTTTCTGTATGGCAGTGCAAAGTGTACTATAGCTTCTTTAAAGGTTCAAAGACATACTTTGCATCTGTTTCATTTCTGTGAGGCAGCAGTAAGTGTGCTACAATTTTCAAACTTGTAAAACACTTCATGTTACTGCATTTTATTTGCAAATAGTAATATATCCGAGCAACTAGAACTCTATGAACTACAAACAAATTATGATTGTGTCTCTCCATGCTGCTAAGGTGAATTTCTTTATATCCATGTCTTAAACACATAGAAATTTGGTTATGATGTGAGACTTTATCATGATCCTTTATGTTATATTTATCATGATCTTTTATGTTATACATCTTTCAAGCTTGCTGTCATCTAGTTTCATGCTGTGACATGCATGACAACTATCAAGGAATGACATTGGAGTTATCTGACAGCTTTGAAAGCTATTGCACATTTTACACTGCCACAAGAGAAAATGTGACACAGTGAAGTATCTATCACCTTTTAATATTGTTGGCTTATTACATGTACATTTAATTTCAGGCTGCTATTGCTGTGGCAGTTCTAATTGTATTACAGCATTCCAAGATATAAAAACCTTTATGCACTTACATTTCTTTTATCTCTGTAGCTGGTAATACATTGGAGCAGCTCGCTCTGATGGCATAGAGGAATAAATCTCTGAGGACAACCCAAGTGACTCAAGTTTGACTAGCATCTTGGTCACCCGTTGGAGCTGGCCTGGTGGGGGAGAGCAATGTCAAGGCTTCAGCCTGCTCACTTTTCTTCAGGAGAAGAGTGGAATATGTGTTCTTGTGGTGCACTCACCATGGTAGAAACCCTGAAGGACACTGGGAGCCACAACGGAATGCCTGTCTACTTGACGTTGTAGGGCCAATTGATAATGGGCAGAGACATGACAGTGTAACACAAAGGCTCACTGTCTACATAAACATGCATGGCAGAAGACAGGACATTAAGGAGAAATTGCTGATCCTCTTCATGGATTACAACACTACTCTTGGTTCACTCCCCATCCTTGAGACAAAAAAATGTGATACATTGTTATTCCTCAGGAAAAATAAATTTATCAATATAATTGTCAGGAGGATAAGCTCAATAGTCAGAGGAAGCTGGAGTGAAAAAAAAAGACATAATTTATTTTATTTAGCATTTGCTTACTGGGAAAGTCCGACTTGGAATGAACCAATTTTCAGTGGAGGCCCGGGGAGAAATGCTCCAGAAGTAATTCAATGTAGCTGCTAAAGCTCTGTGTGCTATAAAGAATTATGCTTTTTTTCTGATCATAACCAATATAGTATGTCTATCTATCAAACTTTATTACTCTTTGATCTTAAGATACATTTCTTAACATCTGTTTTCCAAGGACATCATGCATTTCATATGACAGGAAAACTATCATAATACTCTAGCTTGTCAGTTCTCTGCTTTCTTCATTTTCCTTAATATTTTTAACTTTTCATTTCTTTTTCAATGACCCACTCTTTTAACATTTTAGATTTTCTGTTCCCCTATTGTTTCATACTCATTTGTACTGCAGTTATCTTCTCTTACTGATTTTTACATTTCAGATGTGACTATGGTAGATACACACCCTCCCAAAATTATCTCATGATCTACTTATTGTTTCTTTCTAGTGACAATGTTGCATCTCCTGCTGTTTGTTGAATTAAATCTTGTTCTTTTTTTAATTTTCTCTTTTCTAAGTATTGTCATGTTCTGCTGTATTTCTACCTTTTCTGTGTACAGTCAAACGGAAATATGAATTCTAACATTTAGTAAAAATTGTCCTGCAATATCATTTAGTATGCATCTTTCCTCCTCATTCTTCACATTTTGATTTATACAGTCTTGGATCAAATACCCATTATCCATACAGAAATAATATTTTAGCTGAAAGGTATAGCATTGCCTGTCCCTACAAATAAATATACTTGCAATTTTCTCTAATTGAATAAATGTGCTATTCTTTGCAGTTTAATCAAAACAGACCTCCCATCCCACTCCCTATGCTGTTTGAATCCTTCATTTTTTTCACATCATAAAGAGTATTGTGTCATTCCTCCAGAAAATGTAGTATGTCATTTATTGACAAAACATCAGTTCTAGACCATAGGAAAATACCTTTGTATTTATCAGACTTCAATCCTGAACTGTATAGATTCATTATGGTGTTTCCTCAGTATGGACTGAAAACATTTGCAAATTTAGCAGCCAGGTAAAGCGTTTCAAAGGTAATGTTCCCAAATGATTAAGTTGCTAAATGTACCATTGAGCAGACTTGCAAAGCTCAAATCCCAAATACTGAATCAGTTAAATAAAAAAAAAAAATCCTTTTTTTATTTTCTGTCCACAGGAATCTTTCATGAAGACATGACCACTATGCCATTTAGAATTTCCACAATAACATGTTTACTCAAAATGTTAAGACCAGCATTGGACATGTTCGCATGCCTTCTCTTTTCCTTGTATAAGTTACTGTTTTAATGCACAGACTTCATGTTCATTTTGTTAGAACCATCTTCATATTAAACTTTGATAATGATGATAAGCAAAGACTTAAAGATCCATAAATGACATATTGCTTGTAGTTTCTAGCAATGGCCATGCAACTTTCCCTAAAAGGTTAGAAAGCTGCCACCAGAATCTCCCTTGGTGCATGTAATCAAAGATTGTTTACCTCAGACACCATATTACTTAACAAGCTTGCATTATGCATAAAACTTATCAGATATTGTTTGAGTGAAACTTATTGTAGTATAGCACTGCACAATTTCTACTGCGTGGATGTATTAGGAGAGAGATGTCCTTTTTTAAACAAGGAACAACCAGCAGAAGAGAAGAGAAGAGAAGAGAAGAGAAGAGAAGAGAAGAGAAGAGAAGAGAAGAGAAGAGAAGAGAAGATGGAAAGTGAACAAGGAAGAAAGAAGGGACCCAGCTGTGCATATATACAACAGCAAAACTTTCAGCACATATGTTTTGATTTTATGACAGGAAAAAACATACTGTAGTATTATTGTTACAGACTATTAAAAGCATATGTTGCTTTGGTGATCTACAAACCAGAAAATAACTATAACTGTCATATATACCACCAGAACAAGCTAGGTTTCTTGTCTATTCTCCCTTAACTAATTTTATGGAATACTTCTAAAATATAATTTAGCTCAGCCATTCATTTTATATGCAACAAAAGTATACCCAAATAAATTCCTGCCATAATTCACAGAGTAGACTTTATATATACTTGTTTCAAGAAAGGCCGATCTTGCCACCTGTATTGTATGGACTATACACAATAAATCATAACCATTTTGGAGGTCATTGAGCTTCTTTTTGATGACACCCTTTTGTGACACATTTGTAATCAATTTTCAAGGCCGTGTAATAGAAACAATGAAAGTACAAGACTATTTCTGGAGCAGACACTCGCTATAATTTCAGTTAAGTGGCAAGAAAAGACTGACTTCAGATATGTCCACTTGATCATAAAAGCTTAAATCATAATGCATAAAGGCAGGACAACTGCCAAAAATGGAAATTAAATAAATAATCTTACAAACCTCCGCTCAGCAAATAAACTACTGGTATCTAGACAAAAACCCAACAATAAAGCAGGAGATTCCCTTTTCTCTAACACTGTGGGTAAAACCTGGAACCTACTTCCCAGTGAAATCACATCTCTTTCTTCAACTGCAATGTTTAAAAAGAAACTCAAATTATACCTTACAACCCACTGGCTATGTCCCTGTACTAACCCTGACTTAGATTTTTTTCTCCTCCTGGTATCCTAGGCTATAGCACCATTTACTACTCACTGTATAGCCACTTTAAGACCCCTACACTCTAGTTGGAACTATTGCACCCAGGAAAAACTGTACGGACATTGCTCTGTCTCATTTATGAACTACTACCCCTCAACTAATTTGCCCTATTCTGTTTATAACTAGTCTATTATCCTGTGCCTTACTCATAACTTTGATTTGGGAATCCCCTACATTCTTCTGAATACTTTTTCGTCTTGCAGTGTTTGGTTTAAAAAAAAAAATTTTCATCCAAAGGGTGGGGGGTAATTCATCTCATTTGTTCTATTGTTACCTATCATGCATGCTAAAGTTACCTTGCAACACCTGTTTTTTGTCTGACAATCTGTAACTGTAGTTAAATGTTCTGTTTGTTAGTGTCTTTTATGCGGAGCTTTTCTCCCCGGGCCTCCACTGAAAATGGACATATATCCAGTTAGACTAGCCCGGTCAACAAATGTAAAATAAAAAAATAAATAAATAAATAAATTCTCTGTATGTTGACAACACACCACTAACAAGGCAATGGAACAGCAAGAAATAATATTTCTTGATTTAAATAGGATCAGTTCAGGACCTCTAAGGACATATCATATTGCCTGAAAGAAGGTCGGCTGTTTTGATGCAGATAGCAATACAATTATATCTAGTGAAGACGAAATAGTCTTCATCTAAGCTTCAAAGTAAGTAGTAGCTAGCTGCTCTTGCAGACCATTTTAAGCCTAGCCAATTTTCCTTCAAAGGTGAGAAGCATATTGTTATTGTGAGGTAAACACTTTAACCATAATGGCATCCTTAACAAAGTTAATCCACCAAGGCAAGGATTGAACTCAGAACCCTTCCATTACAAAAGCAGCACCTTATGCACTTCACTACAGAGCCTGAAGCAGAACCATATGCCTCAACAGCACCAGTGCATGGGCAGTGTAATCACATCTTAAAAGTGCATACCATCAGCAATGGAGTCCTGTTTCCCCAGTCCCTAGTTTATAATACCCTCATAATCATCACTGCACTATTAAAGGCACATGTGGAATATACCTAACTGCAGAAACCCCCAGTTCTATAACCTTCTTCCAGGCCTTTACATAGCAACTGGTCCTTCTGTGAAACTTTATATTTACCCATGATTTCATGACAAGACATATAACCACCCCAACCGTTATGGGCATCACTCAGTATCTGATTTGTAACACTTCCCATTCAGTGAATTGCAAATACCAAATCTCCCAGACAACTTCTTCTTCTGAGCTTGTGGACACATAAATAAAAACTGTCATCTAGTTTAAGACAGAGGGTATCTTATCCCCAAAATACCTGCCTTTTCACAATTAAGGAGGGAAACAAGAAACCATGAGAAATCAGTACATAAAAAACTCCCTTCCAGCATCCTTGGATGCTGTTATGCATGTATCATAATCTGCAGGGCCTTCCAGATTGCATTGTACCTAGTGAAGATGAAGCGATTGAAAATATTAATATGGAATGTCTTCAAGAACAACTACAGAGCTGGAAACTACTGATCCCATCATACTTCCCTTGACTAATCGAATTAAGTGATATAATGATTAGGACAGAAAAGAAAAAGAAAAAGAAAAAAAAGTAATCCATTGTTTCTATCACTAGCATATGATTTTCTGGGATTGGCTCACCAAAGTAGCCACTAGATAATATATCACTTTAGGCAGTAGTTTCATCTTAAGAACTATTTATTACATTTTGATTATGTGTAAGCCATATATTAGCATAGTGTTTCATACATCACTGAACCAACATGAAGTTCCTTTCACTTGCCCTCGATTAAGCCAACAAAAATCTCTAGGACCTATTCCCTAAGATATTTAAACCCCTTTTTAATCCGTAAAAAACTGAAACTTCATCTTCAACTAGTGGGGTGGGAACTGATGAGTTATATGCTATGCCAGAACAATGAACTTATTATATACTCATTCTCATCTATATGTTCATAGTATCATAGGTGTATACTAGGCTACTGACCAATAGTGGCCTTATGAGCCTAGCTGTGCAACCCAAATGTGATTTATATAGGTGGTGATTTGCTGATTGCCTTTGTCCATCAGAGACATAGGAGTCAGACCAGGAATGAATTTCCAATTACCCATCCATTGGACCAAGTTGAGCATAGCGATAGGAAGGATTTCTGCTTCAGATGGATGGGGAGCCTGTTCCAATAAATGGAAATTATCTGAGAAACATAAATGTCTCTCCAACATGTCCTATTTGAGTCACAAGCAAAGTTTAGATATTTTAATCTAGTAGTACTAATATTGTTTGTTTTGTGGTTGTGCAAAAGGCTCATTAAAACAGGGTCCATAGATGTTTTGTATATCAGCCAAAGATCACCTCTCAGAAGTCTGTATAGTACTCAGTAAAGAGACAGGGCTTTGAGGTGATCAGAGTAGGACATTGTGTTTACTCCCTGTATTCCTTTTGTAAGGAAGCTTTGTGGATGTGCTAGTTGTTGCTTGTGTCTGGTCAGATGCATACAGAAGAGAGCATTATATTCTATGATGGGTCTGATGAAAGCCAAGTACAGTGGCAAGATGACTTCCCTGGACCTAGATGCCATGCCCTTGCTTATATGTTGAGCAACGTAGAATCATTTTCTTACTATCTTGGGCACATGTTGGTCAAATGCTAGGTTACTATCCACATGAGTTCCCAGATCCCTGACTTTTAAGGGTGTTTTATTGATGATATATTTGCCAAGGGTGGTAGACTTTCCAAAAGGTACCATAATACATTTATTGGTATTGAGTTTTAAGCCGTAGCTTTGGCAGCAAGTGTTTGTTTGTATTACATATTCCTGAAAGGTGTTCTCATCTTGGGAGGAATCAATGTCTGTTCCCAGTTTGCAGTCATCTCCAAACTTGGTTAGCCAAAGGCTTTTGACATTGGCTTTGACATACGAGAAGTACATGACAAAGAGGAGTGGGCCCAGCACAAAGCTCTAGGGGACTCCACTGGTGATTAACCTCTTTGAGGAGGTGGCCTCACTGATTCTAATCCTCCTGGGTCGTTTCTGTGAGCCAGCTAGCTATCCAGTATGTTATAAAGGGGTTAAACCTAGTTACTTAAGTTTGTTGAAAATGCCTGAATGAGGTGTTGTATCAAATGCTTTAGCCAGATCTAGGTAGGCAGTATGCACCATTTTCCTGTCATCTATTGCCTTAGTGACTTTTTCAAAGAAGTCTACCAAATTCAGTAAGCATGACCTTCCTTTGGAAAAGCCAAACTGCAATGCTTCCAGCATCTGGAGGTTTCCTATGTCCTTGCTGATAATTTCCATGATAATTCTTTTCATAGCCTTGCAAATAAGACTTGTCAGACTAATGGATCTGTAGTTTCCAGGATCTGTTAAAGGTCTTTTCTTATGAAGGGAGATGACCATCACATTCCTCCATTCACATGGTGCAAAGCCTGTTCTAAGACTATAGTTAAATAATGACTGCAGGGATCCAGATAAGTCATATTTTGGACTATTTAGGAGGTATCCTGTGATGGGGTTCTTGGCTTTAGTGAGTGTAGCCAGTACATGCTCCCTCTTTATAGTTGGAGGGGTTATGTTTGAGGGTAGTTTTAAGGGGATAGTTGGGTGTGAAAGGAGAGTAAAGTTAGAACTGAATTTGCCTGTTAACAGGCTTGTTATGGCTTGGTGAATATTATTTTACCATCAGTTCAGGACATTTCAGAAGGCCTTATAGTTATCTTTCACCTGGAAGCTATCTTAACCTCAAAGTTTGCTTTGCTTGACCTAATTAACTCTCTTATTTTCCTGTTTAATTTGATAATAGAGTTTCTATCATTATGAGAATTACCTTTCCTGACTTTTGCCATCATTTTTTCTCCTTGTTGTATATCCTGTTTAATTTGGGAGGCCACCAGGGCAGGTTATTTCTAGGGCAGCCATTGACATGGTTATACTGAGTTTCTGAGAACAAATCAGCATAGGCTGCTGTGGTCCTTGGGTTTGGAGGGGCACTGAATTTTGACACAGCATCACTTAATAAAAGGTAATTTGCTTTGAAATAGTTCCTAACTGTTACTGGTTTTAATGGGATTATGGCATTCATTTTGATTTTGAAGGAGACAGCTTTATGGTTGAACCTTACCAGGGAGGATGAGATATTTGGGGAGAGGGTTCAGCATTCTCCCATATTTGTAAGCATAAGATCCAAGTATGTTGGAGCCTGTAGTGGACATCTTCACTATTAGATTTAAGAATCTCTGTGCCCGTAGATTTGAGACTGTATAGGACACCCAGTTTATAGAGGGGAAATTAAAATCTCCCATGAATAGGGTGTTAATTTGGACAGTACGTGTCACCAGCAGGTAAAAGTATGCATTCTGACCTTTTTGGGACATGGAGGATGACCTATAGCTGGCTAGGTACAAGATTCTGTCTGTGGTGATCTGCACATAGAGCTACTCCAACATGTCATCCTGTTTGACCACCCTAGAGGTATGTTTGTTATTGAAGAATATTAAGACACCTTCTGCTTTAGCCATTGTGTGAGCAGCTACTGGTCTAAAAGTGTGAAAGACACTGAAACCTTGCACTTCTGGGGTACTCTCTGCTACTTTAAACCATGTCTCAGTAACTGCACAGATGCCTATATTCTCATATATGAGGAGGACTTGGGGGGAGGGGTTGTTTTTTTATTTAGGCCCCTGGCATTGAGCAGTAATACCTTGAGTTTTGGTTAAGTTGACTTTGCTATGTCGGTACTTTGCAATTTGGCATTGCCTAAAAAAGATACGATAGAGGTGGATCAATTTTTAGCCAGTATTTGAAAGACTGGAGGGCAGAGGTATAGAACATCCTTGGGAAAGCAATATGGTTTGTTAACCATGTCCTCCCAAGCTTCAAATGCAGGATCCACTTAGAATGGCAACAGAAACACAGCCAGTTGTTGAAATCAATCACTTTTTGTTCATACTGCTGTATCATCCTAGATAATGGTAATATGCTACGCAATGCTAGGCTCATACTAGCCTGAGGCACATAGTCTGAAAGCTCCATAATGTCTCTTCATACAGCCTAGGGAGGTACATCTCAGGCCATTTACACCTACATGGACTATCATACTGGTACCTATGGTGTGATTTGACAGATTGTGGCTCTAGATAAGCAACTAACAGTTATCTTGTCCATATTCAGCCTGATTAGAGGGACATCAGTATATTTTATAATGCAGCCCCCTACAACGAAAGTCATTGGAAGTGTGTTACTTGCCTTAGGTGCTTGGTGTTTGGGGCTTCACAGAGAATAACAGTATGTGTGGTGTTAGGTGTTATTTCCGTGGAAGTGTGTTACTTGTCTTAGGGGCTTGGTGTTTGGGGCTTCACAGAGAATAACAGTATGTGTGGTGTTAGGTGTTATTTTTTCTGAGTGCCTTTGGGCTTGTTGAGGCATACCTTTAACACCCGATGGCCTAGGTGATCTTTGTGATCTAGGAAGATTGCTTTTAAGTGCCTCATCATATGTTAGTCTATGTATGTGTTGTGTACTATGTGAGGTGGGTGTGGTGTGCATGGTTTCGGCACCTGATGTGCACTTCTATACGGGAGATTAGCCTCCAGTGTTGTTGTGTAAATACAGCTCTAACATACTATGTCTGCTTCTTAAGGATTAATTGTTTGTCAGTAAACATGACACAGTTGCTACATTATCTCAAGATGCCTATATCTACCAATCTGGCTACAGAGAATTTAGTAATTGCATATCCGTACTGTTCAGTCCTTTGATTTTTGAGCTACAAGGGGGTAGTATATTGGGGTTAGAAGGCTATTAAAGGTGTTTTATTGGTGCAGACTAATAAGGTAGCTTTATTGAAGCAGATTATGCTAAACAGTACTAAATTCTATTAACTTTAATAGTTTACAGGATACAGAATTCTACTAAATCTGTAGGTATTCCCACTTGACTCCCAACTAGCTGCTCTAAGCTTGTTAGTGCACACGTATTGTCATTGTAAAGCATCTACACTATGAGTCCTTTTGTGCATTTCACAACTTAGATAGACCAGGCAAATACGTCCTGCCACAAGGTGACTAAATCCAATCTTTCTAATATAAAAACACAGTAGAAGAGACCCACAGGAGCATTGCTACCAGAAACCACTTAAACAACTAGCTGGAAATTCCTTGCTGAAGGCAATTTCAAGACAGTTTTACAGTAGTAACAGTGACAGGAAGAGGAAATAAAAAAAAATCGGTGCAATGCGCACATATAAGTAGAAACAATAGCAATCTCTCAAAATAACTTAAGAGTCATTTAGCAACCTAAGGTGCTTAACTTTGCCTGCATGGAACTGGATACAATAAAAACAATTCTGGAATGAAGGTTAGGACTCCAAGATTTGCTATGCTCCTGGAAAATGAGCAGGAGAAAATATGGAGTAAAGCAGGTTTACTCAAGAACAATACTGGTTTGCTGGATGGGCAATCAGTATCATGGATCTATGGAAAACAAAGGGTGGAAAGACTACATAAATAGCTTACACAACAGTCAATAGGAATAAAACGGGAGAGAAGGAGTTTGGAAATCAGACTATCATAAGGGCAGGAGGCCAGAGTTACAGCCTTATAAAACAACAACAGCAAAAGGGTGGGAGGGTTTGATAGAACAAGTAGGCTAGTTAGAGAAGCAGCCAATTAAATAAAGGGATGGGTCAGACACAAAATGCAAATTTAAGCACGTAAATGATAGGCAGACTATAAAAGCACTGAAGCACATAGTAGAGCAGAAACAAATCTCTCACTATTGAACTTCGATTACAGTTTAAGGAGCACAAGTTATGGAACAAATGCAATGATAAATGACTAAGACTCAAAATCTGTCAGTAGTACACAGTTCTGCCACAATTGTAAATTAAACTACATGGGTATGTATTGTCCAGCAGGGTTTAAAATGCAGATATCATTTACAAATGATTCTACTTGTGGAAATAGAAATGGAAAACAATGCAGAAACACAATCTTCCAGTAACTACTAAGAAAATACAAGACAAAGGTCCCAGAAGAAACTAAAAAATGCAAGCAGATGCAACAGAGCAGAAAAATATAAAGTAGTATTACCACACAGATCATTATAAGTGCAACTCAAATATTTAAAAAGAATCAAAATAATTAAAATAAATTAATTTTATTTCATTTGTATTTGAAAAGCTGGCTACTCACAGTTCTACACCTACCCAAGTCTTGGATAAAAGACTGTGCTGGTAAAAGGAGGCTAACAAGGCATCCAACCAAATAAAGCCAATATTGCTGGGCTTCCAGAAATTTTAGTTTAATTTGTTAATAGGAGATGAGGCAGGCACAGAATGCAACTTTAGGCAGGTATAAGATAAGCAGAATATAAAAATACTAAGGCACAAACTGGAGCAGAGGCAATTCTCTCATTATTGAATTTCTTCTACATTTTTAAGGTACCAAACTTTGCAGAAATATACCAGTAATACTGTTTATGAATAAAAATGCAATAATAAATGACTAAGGCTCTGAGTCTGGCAGTAGCACACAGTTCTGGAACAACTGTGAATTAAACTACAAGACTATGTCCCATCAGGGTATAAAATGCAAACAGATAACTTTTACAAGTAATTCTTCTTGTAGAAATAGAAGTGCAGAATAATGCATAAACACAATCTTCCCCAAACCACTAATTAATATACAAGAGTAAGGTCCCAGAACAAAATAAAAAATGCAAACAGTTATAACAGAGCAAAAAAGTACAAATTAGTATTACCATAAAGGTCACTATACATGCAACTTAAATATTTAAGCAGAATTGAAATAATTAGAATAATTTAATTATCTTTCCTTTTTTGAAATGTTAGTTACTTACAGTTCCACACCTGTCCAAGTATTGGATAAAATGGCTCCTTTTGTGCATTTCCTTTTAACACTCATAGATCCTTATGACAACATGGCATTTTTTTAGCAGAATTTATTAACTAAGTAACTTTACCAGTAAATAATAGGCAATGAATTCAGCAACCTACCTCAGTACAGAACTAACATTAGCACACTGTCCCCTCAGCCACCCTTACCCCCTCTAGTTATATCTATCTTCTGTTTACAAAATAAGAATTAATGATGTTGTCACACAGCATGAGTAGATGGCTACTGATACTTCACCTGTTTATGACAACTTGTTTTGGTGACCTGTGCAAAAAAAGGCTCACACTTCCTTTCACATACAGCTGTAACCTCTGTCTAACTAAAAATAGAAATCCTCACATTTTGAAATCTGCCTTAATTATGCTTCTCCCTAAACAACAGATAGCAGAAAATCCCTCTCATTTTCAGCCTATTTCTATACTGTTCACCCTAGGAAAAATTCTTGAAAAAACTATCCACAAACTTATGCATATATGCAACTACACTTCCTTCTCTACCAAAAATAACATTGCTTATGGTCAGAATATAAGACCATGACTGCCATATGAACCATAAAAGACACACTCAATAAATATGGACAAAGGCAGCTTTACAAGAGAAGTCTTCATATACCTCATAAAAGCCTTTATTCTCATAGCTCAACCAGAGAAGTCTTCATAGACTTCATAAAGGACTTTATCCTCATAGACCATTCTGACTAATGTTTGCCATTCTGATGGAAATTGGCAGAAGTGAGGGTGCCTCAACATGGTTCATAACTTTTCTCTCTAAGAGAATGTACGGTGTAAAAATAGGATCTTTCATTTCTAAAGCAACCCCACTACTGAATGGGTTCTTCATTGGTCCATTCCAGCATCCTGACTCTTCTCCTTTTTGTCAACAAAACATCCATACAACCTCCCCCACAGGCCATTTATTCTAGATGCCAATGACATGGTCATTTTCAGGTCCAGCCACTCTCACTCTCAAATTCAAACTCGGCTTCAGTGTGACATGCACTTCTTCAATCAGTGGCCATCCAGAATTAACTAGAAATATTAAGATAAATATTTAATTTATTAATTGAACTACTGAACACTTCTAAGACTAAAGTTGTGCTTTTTGGCACTCATCAAATGCTAACTAAAGAACACATGTGCCTGGGTATTACAGACCTAAACAACCCCCTAACAGGAACAACAATCATCATTAACTACCTGGGAATTTAACTAGCCCAAACTCTTAACTTCTATCTCCAAAAATAAAAACTGTGTGCAAAATTAACTCTCTTCTATTCTGTGTCAGAAAATTCTTGTTTTACCGAACTTGCATAGCGAGAGCTGTCATATTTAAGGGAATTCTACTGATCAAACTAGAATATATTCTACCCATAATCACCACAGCCTCAAAGAACAGAACCACATTACAGACTATCTACAATAAAATATGCCATTTCATCACTAACTCTCCATCTTGGAGAATTAAAACTGCCTGATACTCTTTAAAGCTCTACAGTCTCCTAACCCCTGAAATACTTTCACCTTTTACAGATAACCTGCCAAAACACCTCTTCTTACAGCCTCAGAAGTCTTTCATGTACAACTCCCAAACCACTATTACCAAGAACTAAACTACACTGTGCTGACCATATAGTCTCTGCATTTGCTTATAAACACTATATATCTCTTCCAAACTCATTAAAAAAGCTTGTATATGGCTTATCTGGCACTATCTAGCATGCAGGTATTGTAGAAAAATTAGACAAACTTAATGTGAATCCCTACACTGTTAGCAGGATTGCAAATTGGCTATCAAATAGATCCCATGTTGTGTAAGTTGCTGGTTCTCCTTCTGAAAGGAAAATTGTAACTAGTGGGGTACCAGAGGGAGTAGTTCTAGGCCGTCTCCTGTTTGGCAGTTATTTTGCAGATATCTAAGCCAATATCACAGAAGCGTGGTTGACCACATTTGCTAATAACTGCAGACTGGGCAATGTTATTCTCTCATCCACTGATACAAAACAAGGGGTGGAATACGAATCTACATGGTGCATCAAAACAGTCTCAAGCTAAATGAAAAGTGAAGCACAGCAGGATTGGACAGAAGAGTTGTAACTAGCTTGTATGTTATAAATGGTGCTCCTCTTCAGACAGATACATTCATAAGAGACCTGGATACTTACATGGATAACTCTCTCTCATTCAATCATCATGTTTCCACCATAGTCAGGAAATCCTTCTCTATGACTCAGTTGATTTCCATGGGAATATCTTCAATATCCAGAGAAGTTTTCCTACCCCTGTACTCTTTGCTTATAAGACCCATCACTGAATACAATGCCCCCTTTGATATGTACAAACCCAAGCATATCAGTTAATTGGAAACACCCCAAAGATTTCTAACCAAGAAAATTAAAAGTCTTAAATATTTCAATTACCCTGATAGATTAGCTCAACTCCCCTTATACTCTCTAGCTACAGGTTGCTACAAGGTGACCTGTGGCTTGTTTTATGAGCAATAAAAGACCTGGTCCTATTTGATCTCCTATTTCTTTGCAAAGCCAGTGGCTCTACAAATACCCACACTAACAATTTAAATCAACACCAGCAAATAAATAAGATTCACTGGAGCGATATGTTCCTATCTCAACTTAGTCCTAGCATATGGAATAAGTTGCCATTACAGGTCAAACAAAGTTCTAATTTGCCTACCGTTAAGGCTAATTTTGATGACTGAATATGTAGACACAAATTTATACCGGGGTTATCATGTACATTCCTGCTTGATTTGTTAGGGGTGAACTATTAAATATATGGCTAGGTATCTTATAGTCCCCATGATAGCTTGCCTAGTGTGCTCCAGTGATCCTATGTCCTCTTTATCTCTCTCTTTCTCTCTATCTCTCTCACACTCCATATCTCTCTCTCTTTATATATATATATATATATATATATATATATATATATATATATATATATACACACACACACACACACACACACACACACACACACACACACATAGACACACACAAATGTATGTATATATATATATATATATATATATATATATATATACACAGACACATACATGTATATATAATATATATATATATATATATATATATATGTATATAGGTAGATAAACTATGCAATAGTAGTGACACAGACCTTGAAATGAGGACCTATAGAGACTACACTGAATATCTAAGCTCTGATCATTAAAAAATGGTGACGTTACTGCAAATCCTTTAAAGCTCCATATTAGATATAAAAAGATTGCAATATCATCAGTAACAGACTGCTAAGGAGAGAGAAAACACATAGATTTATGGAAGAACATTGTGTTGTAGGTTTTCAGAAAGTATTGATGGTGGGGTGGTAGTTCTCCATGGGAACATGAGAAGGATATATGGAAGATGATGACAGACTGACCTTTTTATTTAAATCTTAAAAAGGTGACAGTGTCTGGACCACTTGCATGCATAATTTGGCTGCTGTGAATATTGATATAAATGAGGGACTGAACAACTCCATTTTTATTTTAAACGAGTGAGTTAATATTACTGGTAAAACTCAATGAGAACAAAGACCTTGTATACTTTAATCCTTCTGATCTGGTTAGTTTCAAGTAAACGTGGACTAATGTTACTATTATTGCACCCATAACAACTTAACAATGAAACCCCACTGATTTCCCAAACTTGCAATTTACATTTCAAATGTCCATACACATCTCAAACCTCTGGCAATGACCAAGAATAAAATGAATTGACACTTTGAAAGACTCTAGTACTAAGGGGGCCACACATACCAAACATGCACACAAAGTAAATACCTCTGCCACCTAACAACATCAAAGTCACTAGATGAGGTCTGCACCCTCAACACCCCCTGCTATTTACATATACCAATTCTCAGATTGCAGAAACATGAAAAAGGGCCATAGCTGTCTCTATCTAATATCATCTGTTTCCCGCACTAAGTGCTTAGTCTGTTAGAAATGCATCCATCTAACATAAGTACTGCTCAGTTTGGTCAATAACATCATTTAATACATGAGACGTTCCATGAATGGGACTCTATTAGTGCATATTTTCTGATCACTCCTATGATTCTGTCCCATTCCCTATAATCACTATTATGCCAAAAGAGAAAGAAATAGATGCATGGGAAAAAAAGGGAATTGTGAGAACAATACATACAAGGGAGGAATGAGGTTTAAAGTGTGGCAGGACTTAAATGAGCTATGTAATGTTTGACTGAAAAAGATTGGGTAGATTATAAGTGATGTATAATGTTTGTAACTGGGAATGTGTCAGTATGGGTTGTAATGTAAAATGCTTGCAACTAGGACTGTGTCGGTGTGGTTTGTTTTCACTTGTATAAATGTATGATTGCCTGCGCAGTAAGTGATGGTTTAATAAAGATGTTTCTTGTTTTAAAAAAAAGTAGGAATTGAATAATTTTATGTGATGTTGCTTAGGTTATGTGATATATAGCAATATATGTGAAGTAAAATGTTTGTTATGTTAATTATAGTGTGATTACTTTTATAGAAATGTAAATTTGCCATGTCACAAGTGAAAATTCAATAAAAGTGTTTGGGAAAAAAAAAGAACAGGAAAAAAATTGTATAGAAAAAAAGAGAAAGAAATAGGGAGTGTAATCTGCCTGTATTGATTTCTATTCATTTGTGAAAAGCTAAGTACTGTTCTATACAGCTATATTGCAATATTTTACAATGTTCTTTATCTGCTGCAATTAACTTGAATAGGAAGTTGGAGAGGACTTGTTGCATGATTGGCTAATTGCAAAATTAACCAAATGTGGAATACATCTCCCTGTGTTGATCTTAATTTAGTAGAACTCAAATGCATGAGCCTAGTATTTTATATATGGACCATGTGGTACTGTAAAATGAACAAAGGATAGGAGGAATACATTACATTATGATATATTGCATTTAGTTGATATGATACTTTGTACTTTTTTCAACTTTCTTTTTGTTGCTGTGCCTGCTGACCACCAGGACTCTCCAAACATGTCCATTCATTCCCCATTTCATTGAGAATGCTTGACCACTGTTAAAACAAGAGCAGTCTGCAAGGGACCATCATTCAAGTAGCCATGAGGGTACTCTGTATCCTTGCTGGTATCCTGGCTATAATGACATTTTGTTTGTGGGCTTATTCTACTTCCTGGCAAGTAGATGTGCTTACCTGGATTAATGCAATGGCCCTCAATGCCTTCCCTTTGCAAACATGCAATCCTCTACATTTTCTAGGAAGGCTACTACCAAGAAGTGTATTGTAGAGCCAAACACCTGCTATTCAGAATGCACATTTGCATTGCCTATTCTCTGTGAGAATGCAACAGTGTTCATCCTCCTTTGTCAGCTCCATCAGACTCCAGGACCTCTAACTGAACCCAGGTTTCAGGGGTCATACTCTGAACATTATCCTTCTAGTGACTGGAACTGGCACTTTGCATTTACTTGGTTTTGTTACTTGGTAAAGACCCACAAGACAAAAATGCCTGTACTTACGTGTGACCTCTGATTTGGTCAGTATTACAGTGCTCCTAATGAATCCATGGCAATTATATCAGGGTTAGTTCATAGATATGGAATTCATTGCCAGCATAATCATCTATTATACAATTATGCCTTGATCTTTTGTAACACTTTTATTTATATTAAATTATGTAAAATCTTTCCTAATTTGTGACATGTGAAAAGTTTTCACTTAAGATGATTCTGAAACTGAAAATGCTGGAACAGTTATACCCTAACTAAAAAATATTGCCTATGTGTGTCATGTATGACCTTAGGAAGTAAACATTTCAATGATTGCTAATTATGCTCTCTAATGAAGAATCAAACATTGTTCCTAAATATCGCTGATTTTATTTATGTAAAACATGTTTTTAATTCTACTACACAGCACAGCAAACTATATGACAACAGTTCTATTAAAGAAAATCCGCATAGGACTTTAACTGCCCATTTACTCCCAAATCAGATATGTTCTAAGCCTAATTTCCAGAATTTTATAAAGTACTTTACCAGCCATGTGTGCTGCAGAAAAGAAACTGATATTAAATGTGTGCTTAAAATAGAAGATGATGTTTGAATTAACTTTCTGACCTTAGGTCTTCTTTGGGAATTATCTACAAAGATGAAACAAGAAACTTACTAGTGAGGCAAGGAGATAGAAAAGACATAGGTATGTAGGAGGGAAACATGTGGGTGGATCATAGATTAAAAAAAACAAGTAATAATAGATGGCAAAGAATATAAAACCAAGATGCTGGACAGCAGAACTATAAACAACTTCATCTTAAAGTAGCAGCACTGATTCTCTTTTCATTCTTCTTCACCGAGATACTGTACACTTAGCGTTTCATTTTGTTTTGTTCCCAGAACTGAACTCATTACTGAAGGTGATCTTCCCCTAAGGAGTTATGTTATAAGAAACTAGAACTGCCTTTCTTCTGCTGACAACTGCAATGCCTTTTTTTTAAATATCAGCTTTTATTAGCCGTATAAGACTAGCTAGTTATAACTGCTGCTTTCACGGTTGTCACTGAAACTTTGGTTTGAGTAAGTGATTTATTTGTTCTCACATATTTTGTACTAGCAGTAAGAGGATATGTGAATCCAATTAGTGCATTTAGTTTCCCTTTTTCTTAATGCTGAAGGGCAATATTATTCAGGACATTGTTTACTTTGCCCATATATGTATGTGTGTGTGTGTGTGTGTGTGTGTGTGTGTGTGTGTGTGTGTGTGTGTGTGTGTGTGTGTGTGTATCTATATATATATATATATATGTATGCATCATTTATGTATGTACAGAATGTCAGTCCGTGTGTGTAGATAAAAGTATTAAAGGTTTGCAGGCCCAAGGTCAACTAAACCATATAAGCCAGTTTCTTGTACAAATGTAAGCTGATTGCTTTTATTTTATTGTAAATGGGGTGTATAATATTTTGTAATCTGTGCACAGCATTCCATATGCTATATTGATCTTCTTTTCTTGATCTGTCTTGTTATACAAATCTGAATGAATGCAAATCTCTCAGTTTACTCTCAACACATCTGGCCTCTCCTGCCCTAGTGATAAAGAAGGCAGAAAGTATTGTTTCTATCCTGACAAATCTAAACATGGTGAAGAAGGCATACAACTGCTGAGAAAATGGGATTTTAAAAGAACAAATCCCAGCTGGACATGCCCAGTTCTATAGGGGTGAAGTAAAGTACAAGGAGAGCCTGCAGATAAATGCTATTATAAAACATGAAAAAATAACATTTATATCTCATCAGCATTTTCCCTTTGCATACCCTGCCATAGCCACAGTCTAAATGCTTACACAGCAAAATGAAGGCAAACTGAGCCTTCTCATACTAGCTTTGTAGTAACATTTATGCTATACAGCATTGTATAACCTTACTGCATTGAAGACCAAAAGCACATATAACTTGAAAAGTTAAAAAAACAAAGTAAAATTTTTCCGCAACGGTAAGCCCAGCTAAAAGAAAACTTGCTTAATAAAGTTAAAAGCACATAAGCAGGTGTATCAGTACTGGCTACATCACCAATATAAAAATGGAAGGAAAGCCTACTAGTTTCACCTCTGTTGCCAGCCTTTTAGCACTAGGTCTCCTAATACGGAGTACAAACTAGTTAATACTTACAGATAACTAACTTATTATCGACATTAGTTATTCCATATGTGAAAAGTATAAATACCAAATTAATCTGGAAGCTTCCCTCTCACCTAAATCCTTGGCCTTTGAGCTTCACACATCTCTACCATAATCCTTCAATAATCATACCAAAATATCTTATGCTGAGGCTGTAAAATAATCACTCTCAAAGCATCCTAGAAATAAGAAAATTAAGTTTCAGCAAAAATCTGACCATTCATCTACCTCATACATGCCTACCATAAAAAATCATGCTGACCAAAAACACTCCAAATCTACCACTCTGAATCACAGCAGTAATAGAAATGTTTTAGTGACAAGTGACTTTGTTGTTTGGTACATTGACTTGTCACTCACCAGGCTGGACAAGTAGAGGGTTACAGTGAGTTGTGTTTTCAGGCACTGGAATCACTGACAAGGACCCTAAGGACCCTACTTCCTGACAGCTATAACCATGAGATGGTAGTATTACATGCAGTAGTGAATGACTAGAGATGTAAAACCCAGAAGGATATGCAGAAAGAAATTCCAGAAGTTTCCATGCATGTTACAATTGCAGGTAAGACACTAGTCCTAAGAGGAATCCTTCCTTCACATTGAAAGATGCTTACATACAAATAAAGGATAATTGACTTCAATAATTGTTTAAACACCTGTCAGCATTCCAGAATAATCTAGTGTGTGCCATCATGGCATGAGATGCTCAAGTACAGCTTACTTCAATAAGTATGGCCTACACCTCTGGTTCCAGTACCTTCCAATATCTTTTTAAGGCAGAGTCCAGTTGATGACCATTCCAGCATAGCTTACACATCAGTCCTGAAATCAGATTGCATTAAGATGGCTCTCCTCAATGTCAGATGTCTAAATAATTAAACTTCCTGATTCTGAAGCATTTGTGCATTAGGAAAATGTCCATATCTGTGTGGTTACTGAGACTTAATTTAATTCTGAACACTGCACTCCCTGTGTACCGGAGTTTTATACTTCTTATGACTTCTGATACAGTGGATATTGTGGTGGAGTCTTCATATTCATCAAGGAACATATTAATTCCAGGCAGATCCCTAGAGACCCTGAAAATGAACTCATTGAACTTCAGATAATTTTAGATAGGACTGTCAACCAAATGAAAGAAATGCTGCAGCACCTCCAGAACTAGAAGAACAACCTTTTAAGCTATGTTAACAATTCCAAACCATAAACAAGCCACAAAAATTGGCTGAATACACCACGTTTATTAAAAATTCATAGAGGGATTTTTTTTGCTTAATTTAGTGCATATATCACTGTTGTGTACTAGTTGAGTACTTTTTCTAGAAGAATTTAAAAATCAAATAACTAATTCATGATTAATTTTTAAATAATTAATTCCTTAATTTATTTTATTGCCGTTCATAAATGTAAAATGTTTTATTTCTATTTTGCACACATTCAAATTTTTTTTTATTGGTTTTCTATGAAGGGATGATATATTAAGATATCTGATTCTTCAAGTTGTTCATCTCAAAAGATAGAATTTAATGTTTTAATTTGATTAATGTGTGCGACTATTTTGACACTATACCTTCAAGAAATGGTTATTTAAGGAAGTGATGTAATAAGGGCTAATATTCTGATTAAGTTTCAGGTTGTGGAACAAAAGTGTTAAATCGTTTTGTATTTTTAATAAAAGTGGTTGATTTGATCAATTTCTGTGGCTTGTTTATGGTTTGGCAGTGTTAATGGAGCTTAAAAGGTTGTTCTTCCATTTGCAGAGGATCTGTGGTTTCTTTTGTTTAGTTTTTAGTGTTTTTGGAATGCTGTATGCCATTTTCAGTGGTTGGCTCAAGGATTAGTTGTCAACTAATAGCTTGTTGTAGAATGCCTTCTTTGTCCCTGAAAAACTCCCCAGTTTTATAAATGAACTCTTTATTAGCAAAGACTGCATGATATGGGGTGACATTAACTATCCTTCATTAAACTCCAGTGTTGGTAATGCCACAAATTCCTAGACTTAAAGTGATTGACTTAAACAAAAATTCCCTTCAACAGTTGGTAAATAGACCAGTTAGTGAACTCAGTACTCCTCAACAGATTTTTACAAATATGGACACTTCCTGAACTACCTCTCTGGCATCTCCTACCACAGTGAAGTCTGACCACAGACTTGTGACCTTCTCCTTCAATCTCCTAAATGCACTTACAGTAAATCCTAGTGAATTTAAGGACTACAAATGTACCAACATCAAGCTACACTATGATGAAATATCAGCATCCACTTATGAGCACACCTTCCCTAACCTTGATACAGCACAGGAATCACCAAGGAATTCTATACCCACTTAGAATAATGCATAGAGCTAGCAGTCCCTCCCAGACCAAGTATTATGAGAAATTCAAAATTAAATCTCCCAGGTAGTCCTCCATCACTATAAATAGTGCAGCAGATCCAAATTCCACTTTTCAAGGACAATATCAGAAGCATTAAAAAATGAAAAAAAAACACTATCCGGTCCACTAAAAGTGCCCATGAGCTTAGGTTGGCCTTTGAAGACAAAGATAATTATAAATACTTCTTTAGCGATGGTAGAAATCTAAGAAACAGTACCCTACATTGCGTTGAACATATTCTTAAAGATGATTCCTATTTTGACCCAATAGATATTGCCAATATACTTGTAAACAAATCTGGAGCAAATGTCAGCCCCCAAAATGTCACTTTCCAATTATCTCTAAAGATAATTTACTGAAAGGGATAACCAAGGCCAAAAATACCTCCTTCATGAGACATGACAATATACTCTGTTGCTTAATTAACAGTGTTAAACATTCCCTAAGAAATCCACTCTTTAAACTGTTTAACCTAAGTTGAGCTACTAGTTTCATATCTGATGAGTCACTGCAGTGGTAATGCCAGTCCATAAGGGTCATCTTACAACTGACCTGAGAAATTACATACTTATCAGCCTTACAAACCTCATCTGCAAAGTCATGGAACATATTCTAACCGATCTCATAAACTACAATATCAAGAACCTTATTAGACATGAGCTCCAACAGTTTGGCTTGATGAAGGGTAGGTCCTGACTACTGAATCTAAAAATTTCTTTCAAAGTGTTATGGAGGCTGAAGACAGTGCCCATGTGATATAAACTGTGTATCTTGACTTGGCCTCTGGCTAGTTAATATTGTTAATGACTGCAAAGTGGGAGTCATTGTTAAATCCCTTTCTGAGGCCCTTGCTCTCCAGCGAGAACTTATACTCGTACTGATATATTCAAAGAAATGGAGTCAGAGTAAATGCTGAATAAAATAAAATAAAAGAATCCAAACCACAAGCGAAGGCATGAAAAAACTTTATGTATAAGCGCTTTTGTCTGATTAAAAAGACTTCTTCAGATACTGAAGAAGAAGTCTTTTTAATCAGATGAAAGCGCTTAGACATAAAGTTTTTACACCTTCGCTTGTGGTTTGGATTCTTTTATTTTATTTTATTTTATTCAGCGGTTTATTTTTAGTTTTTCCTGGTGCGCTTCAGAGTAAATGATAAAAAGTGCAACATTGTCACATTTGGTAGACAACATCTCTCTCTGGCTTAGAGAATTGATAAATACCCATTTCAAAATGAGAATGTAGTATGAGACCTTTGAACTTGGGTTTATAATTCCCTCTCCTTTGATCACTATGCAGCGACAACAGACACAAAGTCTTACTTGGTGCAGTTAAAAGGCAAGTGAATAGTATGCAAATCTAAAAAGGTCATTATTCCCTTATATTTAGAATTGATCAAGCCAATTATTGAATACAGTTATTGACTACAATACTACCTTTTGGATGTATGCCACTAAACATATTACATTGTTAGAAGGGGTCTATATTAGATCACCGGATGCTTAAAAAAGCGAACGGTGATTAATCGACCCTATGTAAGTGAAAGCTTACAATGTCAAAGTGTCAGAACAGCGATTTTTTTCCAAGGGAAAAAAAAATTACTGTTCCAACATAAAAAAAAATAAATAAATAAAAAACAATTTCAAGCATTACATTAAGTGGGGGACTTCTCCCCCCACATCCCCCACACCCTCCCCTCCGAGACCGCACTGCAGTGCCAAAAATGGCAAAGTACTGAAGCGGCCAAGCTAATTCTTTCCCAGGGAAAGAATTCGCTTAACAGCCACTTTGATATTTTGCATTTTCAGCCTTTTATGTTCAACCAAGATGCATTCAAAAGAATGCATCTTCAGTCTTCTAATATAGACCCTGTTAGAAGTACCACAGAGGTTGCTAACTAAGACAATCATTGACTTAAAAAAACTTAAACTTCCAAAAGGAGTAGAAGTGCTGGCCATTTATTCAGTCTCATACAGACTACACCTCAGAGGAGATTTTTGACTTGCCTTCTGTGCAAGGAAGGAACCCAGAGGTCCTAGATTTCCTGTATGTATATAAGTCATACAATCCCATAAATACTAGAACCAGGAATCTAAGTCTTCATCAGCACCTGCGGAGAGACAAGATCATTATTCGGTGCCTTCCCACCTCTGGAACAGACTCCCCCTGCAGATCAAGCCATGTGATATATTATCTCCCTTCAAAAGTGGCCTAGATAATTCAATAGGTATCCATAAATTCACCCTTGGCTTGACTCGCTCAGCCCTCCTAGGGAGTGGAGGAACAATCACAGGGTGGGTATAAGCATGGTGTAAACGCCTTGAGTTTTCATGTAAATCCTATGATTCCTTTGGCCAAGACTGCAGACATCTTCCCTGTTTTGGCATCATATAGAAGCTAAATGCATTAAAAACTGATCCATATGAGGTAACATGGATAGCAAACTGGCTTAAAAACAGAACTCATACAGTGTGAGCTGCAGATGCCTCATCAGAAAGTATGAAAGCAATAAGCAGTGTCTATCAGGGCTCAGTGCTGGAACCTCCAAGCCAAGAACTCTGACTATAAAAGTTTGCAGATAACTGCAAATTGGAGGTTATTGTTAAGTCACCCTCTGACACACAAATCCTCCAGAATTAACTCTGTCTTTTAAACTCCTGGTGTACTAAAAATGGGCTCAAATTAATGCTAAAAAGAGAAGTGCCATCACTTTTAATAGACAACTTCCTCCTGTCATCATACGATATAAGAAACACACAACTACAAACAAAGCATGGTGTCAAGACCTATGAATATGGGTTGACAACTCCCTCAGTTTTGGCCATCATGTGGCAATGTTTTTTTGGAAATCATTTCAATTAGCACATCTATTTGCCAAAGCAATGTCAACAAAGTGTTAAGCAGTAATCACTCCCTAATACTCAGACCAATTATCAAGTTCAATGCCCTCTTCAAGATGTATCTCACTAAGCATATCAAACAATTAGAATATTTTGCAATAGTTTATTCAAGACTGAAGTGCTGAGCTTCTAGTTACATCATGTGTATACAATAATTACAGGTGACAGCTAGGTAATAAAGTACTACTTCCATGCAATCTGTGTTAGTGAAGGCACTGCCATTGGCATTGGCACCAATACCCTTTTTCTGATTTTGTAGATGGGGCTGGGGTATTACATCAACAGTTGCCATGACCTAAAGACAAGGTTCACATCTCCAGGTATCTAGTCCTGCTGTGAAGATTATGTTTTCATATGATAAGATTTTTTTCAGAAATTCTATTGTCAGCATTTTTAGTGAATATGTGGTTCTGAATGTTGACCCTTCTCATCTGTAGTATGCTTTAATGACACAGCTGGATTTGTCTAAAATAAATTCTCAGCCCATCTATCAGCCTGCTCATGCAGGAGGGGTTCTGCTATGTTGAAGCACAGCCTTGCTCTGCTACATATACTAAATGCTCAGAACAGCTACTCAGTTACTGTAAGATCTCCAGCTTAGCTCTACTGACTAAACTCAATTTCACCAATTTAACATAAAAACAGCATTTCCTATGTCATTTTTTTTACTTTAGTTATCACATTTGGAAGGTTTTCATTTGACTTGCATTTCAAAAAGTGAAACCAAGGAAAATGTTCTAGGAAGGGGACCATGATTACTGCTGTTTTTCTTTAATTTGTTATTAAAAATTAATTTATTAATTTGTGCATCCATATTTTGCAGCTGCCATCAACAGACGGCATTATCATACTGAATTTAAAATCCCTTCTCTTGAAGATACATCTTGTGACTAAAAGGATTGTCTCTACCAGTTGTTAATAGTGGTTAACAGAACTGTACAATTTTATGCATATAAAGTTAATTAATAAATAACTTAAGAAAGAAATTCAGCATAATCCACTTTGCTTTGAAACATTCCAAAATCAAATGATAAATGTGTGTATCACTGCATTTGTTTGCTCTGTTTGTCACCTGGATCATTTAACATTTTCAAACTAGGGCTTATCCTTGAATTATAGCCATCAGAGTAGTAATTAATGTCTACGTTAAACCATGCATGCAAGGCAAGAATTTATCTCCACTTTTACAGGTGCAGAAAAAATAATAATTGCTGAGGGAACTCAGGCCTATAATTGTATCTAAAATGCACCCTTAAATTAGATTAGTCTATCTGCCAGTGGAGCTAATTTGGAAAACACTTACATCATTCCGACCACTCAGCTGTACGAACTGCTTACTCTATCTGTAGCTGATGCAGGTAAAATATTTCACTCATCTGCTTTGTAATTTAAAAAGCACTTAAACCAGAGTTAATATAGCTTAGAATTCTGCCACTTCTTGGTACAGATTATAGCACTGCCATCTTTAGTTTGTGACTGTTTCACACAGCAATTCGGTGCTGTCTTTTTTGTAAGTAACAAGCCCCACAATACAAATGTTATAAGTGTACTTTATGAATAATTTGTTTTTCTTCTTCTAGACAACACAGTGGTCTTGTACAATTAATGAAGAGACCTTTTTATAAAACATAGCTGCAGCCTATTTATATTAGTCTGTACCGAATTTACTTGTGAAAGACGCCATCTTATAATCTTGAATGTATGTATGAAGATATCTGTTTGTTCCTACATCTATCAGCTAGACTGCCACACTGACAGAGACTTTTTGAGAATGGTGCAGTTGATGAAAGCCAAATGAAGTACGGCGGTCACAAAACTACAGAGTAAAATATTACATAAAATCTGTAAATCTAAACAGCGTTTGCTATTTTCCAAATTTACTTGACAAAGCAAAACGTAATTGCTCCTCAGCAGTCGAGAATTATTTATACAATGATTTGACAGGAGTATGCTGATTTATATTTAAACATAAAAAATCAGGCTATGTTAAGGAAATTATTCCATCATCTGACATAAAGACAGAAGCCATGAACTCACTTAATATTTTAAGCAGTCTAAGATAAAGACAGCATCATGCTGTAATCCGATTTTAATTTGTTACTACTTTGTATGAAATGTGTCAAAAATAAAATAAGAACTAAAACACGGCTTTGAGACCTTTTTAAACATTGCCCTAAAGTATTGCATCTATTAAAAACCTAGCCTGCCAGCTTAGAACATATATTGATATTCTATGCAGAGAACACATCACAAAAATGATAAATGTTACTGATAGAGAGTACAGTGAGTCAGAAACTTAATTATTAAACAAACTGTATTAGTACACAAGTAGTACCACATTTATTTTTAAGGCACCTGAATCCAGAGGGGTTTGCTCAGAAAGAATCGATATAAAGACCGTAGCATCAGCATGGCTAATTCTTATCTATGAATAAAACATTATAAAAAATATGCTAGGCTTAATTAGGCAATTTGTGTGAAAAAGGCATTGCTTTAATCTCTGCTTTAAAAAAGATCACCGAAGAATGCCAACTGAAGCAATATTAAAAATGAGATAAAATCTCATGGTTTGCATTATGATTCAAAGGTCTTTGTAAGATCACTTTTAGTGTGTGTGTGTGCACGTGTGTGCATGCGCGCGTGTGTGTGTGTGTGTGTGTGTGTGTGTGTGTGTGTGTGTGTGTGTGTATGTGTGTGTGTTAAAGAACAGGAAGATACAACAGTCCTGTTAGCTGGAGCTTGGATGTGTGCATATTTCTGTGCACTCATTTTTTTAATGTTGCATTATTGATGTAATTCATGCTTAGTTGGGTTACAGCATTGTAAAGTAGCAGTGGCATTATAACAATGCTGGCAGTGCAGTGAACTGCTGTATTCTGCCATGCTTTATATTTAAGCAATAAGGCATGTCACATTATGTAGTACGATTCAATATTGGCATTACTGCTGCCAAGAGAAGCATAAAACAATGCCAGCATCCTAAGCTGATATCCCATGTGACAAGCACTCTTGACTACATTAATTGGCTCATACTATTGTTCTAGTTTAAGATAAACATCAGAACTCTACACATCATTTCAAAAGGAAACTTAAAGGATGATATATGGACTATGGTGACTGGAATCAACCACTACAGCAAATCCTGGAGCTGGTGTCCACTAATGTGTATCTGGTGACTGTGACACACACACACACACACACACACACACACACACACACACACACACACACACACACACACACACACACACACACCACAACCACACAACCTCGCCATGATGAGCTTAAAATGGTTACACTAAACCATCTTGTGACATCAGTTCCAGCAAGGTGAAAGGTGACTGAAGGTTAGGTGCAGCAGCAGCATTTTGGCAGGTATGAGTGGACAGATTCAGGCTGCCTACACCATGGCACAGCCTGACTATAGAGACATAGCATGCTGACTCAATGGCATGGAGGAAGGCAAATCTGCAGCAAGATATGAAGAACGTACTGGGTGGCTATACTCAGATTTGTCCTAACAAAAACTGCAGGTACAGCAGGGTTGCTCTCACTCCTTTTCTGGAATTGCTTCTCATGAGAGACCCTGGCTACCTGTGTGGATACTCATAGGCTATTGTAAGTATTTGTCTCGTCTGCCCACTGATATTGGTTGCCTGATCAATAGGTGTGTCTATTACAGGCATATAACTTAATGGTCTTCATTTTTAATTCTAGATTAAGAGACTAGATTGGAGAATATCCTTCTGTGTCAGGGGTGAATGTAGAGGCTTTCTAGGCACAGTGTTGTGCATTATTTCTTTTTATTTACTAAGTATAATTCCCTTCAGTGTGTCCTAGATGTATTTGCTCTATGTCAGCAGTATGCAAGAATGTGGCCTTGTAAAGGTAATACTGCCTGTCTTAAGGTGTGCTGGGAACATGTGTAGCACATTCCTGTATGCTCAGTATTCTGAATATAACCATAGAGTTATACAGCTTATCATTATGTGTGACCTTTGCTGTCTTATTACTGTATAAATGCTGGATTTATAGGTGCTACAAAGAGAACCTACAGTATAGTATGACACAAGTAGAGCACATCACCCTTGTATAACTGCTATCTATAGGCACACCATTAATCCTCTCCACAAGTTCCATAGCATACCTGCATATTGATCCATATTTATTTATTTATTTAACATTTGTTGACCGGGAAAGTCCGACTAGGTTCCACAGATCCTGTTTTCAGCGGAGGCCCGGGGAGAAATGCTCCAGAAGCATGTCTTTAGAATGTGGGAGGAAACCGGAGTACCCAGAGGAAACCATGCGAACGCAGGGAGAACATGCAAACTCCACACAGAAGGCACCCCAGCTGAGAATTGAACCAGAGAACCTCTTGCTGTGAGGCGACAGCATTAACCGCTGCACCACTGTGCCGCCCATATAAGGAATGCTGCCCATGTTTTCAGTTTTCTGGTAGAACATCCTACCCCAGAGCAGTTATATAATACATGCAGGCACTTAGTGGGACTACACCAATATATAGCATTACTGCTGTAGTAGTAATATATAGTCATTTGATATTTTACTTCATATCTACATAAGTATCTATCGATCTATCTATCTATCTATCTATCTATCTATCTATCTATCTATCTATCTATCTATCTATCCTTGCTGCTTGTTATATATCTAGCTGTCCCCACTGCTTGTAACCAATAAAAAATAAAATAACATAATTTTTTGCAGGGGGGACAAGCCCCCCGCCGCATCTCACATATGGGGAGACTATGTCCCACACACACAGCTAATTTTATATACTAACTCTGAGATTGTGCAATCCCCAGGAAAAGGGAATATTCCCACACCTGAATAGTGTCGATCTCATAAAACTGTTGACATTCTGCGTATATCAACCTTTCGATGTTGACTTTCTTGCTGTCAACATTCTTGTGCATTGACCTATTAAAATGTTACCATATGTATATATATATATATATATATATATATATATATATATATATATATGAGATAAATATATATGTGATATATATATATATATATATATATATATATATATATATATATGAGATATATATATATGTATGCATATATATTATTTATTTATTTTACATTTGTTGACCGGGATTGTCCAACTGAGCTGAAGAGCCCTTTTTCAGCGGAGGCCCGGGGAGAAAAGCTCCAACATATTATACAATTTTCATTATAAATTATCATTAAACAGCAATGTTACAGGATTATTACAAGGCATTAAGTAGCAATACAATGTTATACAGTGTCAATAATCAGTGTCAATAATATATATATATATATGAATACGGAGTGAGAGCATGCACATGTGTGTTATGTCTATGCCTTGCCTTTCTTTATCCCTATCCTTTTTTAATAATTGGTTTCTCTTAGTTATTTTATTTCTCTCCATTTACGTTTGTGTTTTCTACAGCAGCTGCTACAGCTTTACCAGTGTCTTGGCCTTAGTCTCCAGCCCCCAGCAGGCTTAGCTATTCCCTGCATGCTTTGGTGGTGATTTTCTGGCTGGGAGCACCATTGTTTTCTCAGGTGGCTCTACCAGGGGTGAGGAATATATTACATGTTGGGAGTTGGTAGAGGTGGTGAGGGATCTGATAGATGGGTGGTTGCAAGCCTGCATTGGCCACCTAGTGAAAGCCCTATTACAGCTTACAGAGTCACATCACTGCCTGTTCCAGCTACCACCACCTCAGGTAGGGCCTAGTGGAGAGGGTAGTCTGAGTGTTACCTGACATCTGAATGGGTATCACACAGGTTCATGGATTCGTATGTAATTACTAGGCATGCAGCTCTAGAGACTGTGTGACTCTGCGTAAGTTCAATTTCCAGACTACTCTAGAGCACTGTCTAATTGAACTTACACAGTAGGCAAATATGGGAGCAGGGAGTCGAATCCTGTACCTCATGAAGCAGCTCAATGACAAATTAGACTTAAACCTCTGTGCTTACTGCCAGGTCAGCAGTGTGATACAGAAGACCATACAAACCCTAACTACCCCAGTCCTGATATTCCCCTCAATTGTGTGGAACTGCCCTCTCCTGTTTGTTGTCTAGTTCTCCCCATCCACCATGTCCTCCCTTTGTGTGTATCTAATTTCACTGTACGCCCAACCCTCAGTGCATCAGCACATCCCCTCTCAGTCTTTGTCGCTGTTATGCTTCTGCATGTGTCCCAGCTTTTGATTCTCACCTTCTTGTCTTACTTTTTTTTATCCCTTATGTTCTTCCCCAGCTACCTTCTTAAAAACTATTGCATAAAATGTTTGTGTTTTCATTATATATACTCCTCTGCTTATTGCCCCTTTTTCCTACTGTAATATACATCCATTTCCACTCTTGTTTTATGGCTAAAACATATATTTAAACATTGCAGTGGGTCCTTTAAAGTAGCATGCTTGTTTTCCCATGTTAGTGGGAATTAGTGTATGTGTATATGCTAAGTTGTGTACATTTATATATCTATCGATCTATACATATATGGATCTACTTCAGTAGATCAAATTAACTTAAGATCGAAATGCATAACATCAAGATGAGAACATTGAAATGGAAGAACAGCGAACGGTCACAAACCCGAAACATACAACACTGAAACACACAAAATTCAGTCCATCCTGTTTTCACATATATAGGTAAACACTCAACACAAGTAGAAACCTGTCCCTTTAAACTATACTGCGATGTACATGAATGGCTGTGCAATACTTGAATCATGTCTCGACTTATAAAGCAAAGTAAGCGATATTCTACTTATCTTCACAACCTTATTTTACATTTTTGCAGATGGGCAAGCCCCCCTGCACCCCCATGTCGAGGGCTGCACCCCCACACCCCTTGCAAATTATATATACCAACTCCAAGATTGTACTACAGTGGAGAAAAGCGTGAATTTCCCAGTCCTCACTGTACCAAGATCTTAAAATTATCTGTAGCATCTGCATCTGTTTTTTTGATGTTGTACATTTCAAGTTTGTGACTGTTCACTGTTTTGCCTTTTCGATGTTCTCATCTCAATGTTATGCATTTTAATGTTATGCTAATTTTATCTACTGAAGTAGATCCATATATATATATATATATATATATATATATATATATATATATATATTTATACACACACACATACATACACATATATACATACATACAATCTCCATATAAGTGTAAGCTACTCTGTTAGAAATTGGTATTTTGCATTTATACTTGCTAATTTCTACACAATTTATAATGTTTTGATAGGTTTAATACCAAAAAAGTGCTTAAGGAGTAAATTTTTGGAACATTATTGAATATAAAAACTAGCTAATTAATACGTAGAATATATATCTGTTGCAATACAAAAATGGAATGTGCGCTCATTTGCATGAGATATAGAGGTATTCAGAAACAATTAGCACACTGCATTAAGAAATATATTGCCATGAGCCAACTGAGAGCTTATTCAGAAATGCTTGTTGTGCTTTTGTGCTACCGTGGAAAAAAGAGTGGTAGGTATTACATTCAAACGACTACACAATGACAGGCAAATAAGCATCAGCATGCAATGAGAGCTACTGTGTATGCAGACAACAAAAGCAAAAATGGTGTCATGATTCAAAAGCATATGAATATGGCACAATGAGCCACAGCAAACAGCTTTTCTGTCTACCAGCATTTGTAGATAAATAGGTTTATCATTTCTGCAATGTCACTAGAGATCTAATTCAGGCACTCACATTGTGTTAGTATATGCTTTGTCCATAGCAGCTGACATACCATTACCTGTATAACTGGAAAACAGCTGACCTCTACCATGTGGACAGAGATATACTATAGGTGGTTGACTGATGCCACCCTCATATGGGATCAAAGGCTATATGTAAAATGTCTATCCCTGTAGACATAAATGTTTGTGTAGCATTATTCTTGCTGTGTGGACTTTCCACCCTGCTCCAAAGCAGTTACCATGGATGCTTTGGACTTTGCTTAGGGAGCAGTTTCAAGAGGGATAAAAGTCCGGGGGGTGTGGATCAGCTACAAGCTTATAAATGTCAAGAAGATGTTTCCTCTGTTCTTGGCACTCAAATCTCTGAACGATCTGTGGATTCCAGGACGTTACAAGTAGTTACAGACAATACCACAGTCATGTGATACATCAACAAGCATGGGGGTATCAAGTCATACTCCCTTTGTAGAATAGCCATGTTAGATTGGAATATAGCTTCACAGCACAATTTCACTCTGCAGACAACCTACATTCTGTCAGAGAAAACTATATAGCAGGCAAGCTGAGCAGCACCAGGGCAGACTCTCACAAATGGAAATTAGATCAGGGGTCTTCCAAGATTTTATCCATCTGGGGGGAGTTCTTGAAGTAGACCTCTTTGCCTCCTCTCTGAACAATCAACTGGCAAGATTCTGTTTGAAGACTACAAGCAAGAAGGCCTGGAAGACAGATGTCTTTTCTTATCCTTAGACAGGAATGTTTCAGTATGCTTTTCCAACCTTTCCACTAATATGCAGGGAATATCTGAAGATTCAGAAGGAATCCCCCAGGATCATTGTAGTGACTTCCTTCTGGCCCAGGCAATCATGGCTCTCAATACTTTTGCATATGGTCAAGGGCAACAACTACAATATTCCTCACAGACCTGACTGGCTCACACAAGAACATGTTTGTTTGCTACACCTTGACATCAATCCACTTCAACTGACTGCCTGGATGATATGGTCTTAACTCTTTTCAGGCATCTATTCACTGAGGATCTGCATCAAGTGGGTTGGGAGGGTGGCCTAATGGTTAAGGTGTTTGCCTTGCAAACACAAGGTGTGGGGTTTGAGTCTCACAAGGGATAATTGGCTAGGCTTAAATGGCTCGAAAGGGCAGTTAGCTTAGTACTAATCTATGAACCTATGAATCTAAGTACTAATAGAGGCAAGAAAGCCCTCTACTAGAAAATCGTATATTAACAAATAAAAAAGGTTTTCTACTTGGCGCCAACAACATAACCAACACGCATTCAGAGATAGCTGTTCTCTGATTCTACAATATTTGCATGAGTTATGAGTTATAGCTTTACTTATTCCTCTGTCAAGGTTAATTTATCAGCCATTTCAGTATGCCTGCCTAATGATCCACCTCTTAAAATGCAATCTCATGTCAAAATGCTCTTGTAAGGAGGTTTGCATAAGAAACCTCAAAGAAAACTGGTGTCACCTTCTTCTTATCATTACTTTGTGTTAAAAGAGTTAACCCTTGTTCCATTTGAACCAGCTAATCTGGCTCACTTGAGCTTCATAGCATGGAAAACAGTTTTACAGATTGTTCTGATCTCTGCAAGAAGGAATATCTCACTTGCAAGGTCTTATGGTGAGTCAACCCTATCTCATTTTCCACAGGGCAGGGTTTCTTTCAGAAGTAATATTTTTTATGCCTAAAGTAGTATTTGAGTTTACTTTAAGACAAACTATCCATCTCCCCATTTTCTTTCTTGAACCTAAAAATGCCCTATAACTTGGATGATGACAGACAACTCAGGTACTGTCTTCACAGAAGTAAATCTTTCAAATCTTTGAACCATTTGTTTATTTCTCGTGAAGGTAAGAAGAAGGGACAACCTGTGTAAAAATGAACTATTTCCAAATGGTTGTCTAAGGCTATTACCTTTTGTTATAGTCATAATAACAAAACTATTCCAGACAGGGTGAAGGCCCACTCTACCAGGCCCTTGGCTTCATCTATAGCTTTTTGGAAAGGGTTATACTCTAGAATTATTCTAGAAGCTGATACTTGGTCCTCTGTACATACTTTTACAAAGCTCTATATGTTCGATTCCTTCTATAGGTCCAGATCAAGATTTTCTAGGACCATTCTCCAGGGGCTACTGGAATCTTCTCCTTCCACCTCCCCAATAAAGTTAGCTTTGGAAATCTACCATATAGCTAATGCTACTGCAGCAGTGACCAATATGATGATCATAGTACAGTTGTGTAAGTAAAACTTGCCATAACAGTAGATGTTCAAACGATCACTGCTGCAGTAGCCACTCCCTCACACCATCCCCCTTGTTTTTTTTTTTTTTGGGTATGTTTTTTTATGCCAGGGTGTGAACATTTATTTTTTTTTTATTGTTCTTAACATTGTCCTTCCAAAGTTCAGCCTCTCTCTCTCTTCTGGCAGGAAAGCTCTACTGGATTTTGCTTCCAAACTTTTTTTTTTTCAGTCAGCTCAACAAAAGCTGCCAGCCAGTGTGGGCACATACAAGGTACCCTGAAGCTTTGAAAGTGGGTTGACTGTTGTATTCCTCGCAAGATATAACCCATATAGCTAAGGCTAGTACAGCAGTGGTCATTCTAATTTGAACATCTACTGTTATGGTAAGTTTTACTTACACAACTGTACTTTACATGGGCTTCAATCTGTGTAGTAGTTATAAAAATGTTTACATTAGCACATTTATATTTAGTTACAGCTGTTTACAACAGTTATGCAGTTAATCTTCATGGTTCCTCATACATTTTGCTCTTGGCATTGGTTTAGCCATGTATTTGCAGTTCTAACTTAGCTATTACCAGTATATATTATTTGCTAAGTTTTTCTGCATAGCCGCCTATTTTGAGCATTTTCTGGCTTGTTAAATTTGATTTCTGCATTAGTAACTGTATTTAGAGCACAACCTAGAGCTGTTTACTGAATTTTCTGTTTGCACTTATTTTTAAAATCGTTTTTTTCTCAAAACTTGCATTTTATCTGTCTTTATCCTAGCACTCTTGTGTGGGGTCATTTACTGCACTGTTATAACTTGTTGATACTTGTGAACCTCTGCTATCTCTGAAAAAACAAAAAAAACTAAAGAAATCTTGCTTTTTCCCACTTTTCTTAGATTTAAAAAAGTTCAGTTACAGGCTTGCTGTTCTTGAACTGTTTGTAAGTTTCTGTGAGGCCATTTCTTGCTTGGGCTAAAGGGAAGTCTCTCTGTTGATCAGTGGCAGTGAAAAACATTGAGCAGCCTGCCTGCCCCTGTGGGAGTGGTTACTGACTTGAAACTGTAGTTTTATTGGCCATTTTGGGTCAATTCCAAAACTCCTTCATCTTCCTCTCTTAAAACCTGGTTGCCTCGTGGTTTTGGCATCTTTTCAGGCTTGTTGGCTGTTGGTGAAGCACCCACCAAGAGGAGAAAACGCTGAGAGAAGAAAAGAGCCACTTTTGAGATTTTAAGTATTTTTCCTCTGTTTATTTGCTAAGTTTTTCTGCATAGCCACCTATTTTGTACATTTTCCGGCTTGTTAAATTTGATTTCTGCATTAGTAACTGTATTTAGATCACAACCTAGAGCTGTTTACTGAATTTCCTGTTTGCACATATTTTTAAAATCATTTTTTTCTCAAAACTTGCATTTTATCTGTCTTTGGCCTAGCACTCTTGTGTGGGGTCATTTACTGCACTGTTATAACTTGTTGATACTTGTGAACCTCTGCTATCTCTGAAAAACAAAAACAAAAAATCTTGCTTTTTTCCCACTTTTCTTAGATTTAAAAAAGTTCAGTTACAGGCTTGCTGTTCTTGAACTGTTTGTAAGTTTCTGTGAGGCCATTTTTTGCTTGGGCTAAAGGGAAGTCTCTCTGTTGATCAGTGGCAGTGAAAAACATTGAGCAGCCTACCTGACCCTGTGGGAGTGGTTACTGACTTGAAACTGTAGTTTTATTGGCCATTTTGGGTCAATTCCAAAACTCCTTCATCTTCCTCTCTTAAAACCTGGTTGCCTCATGGTTTTGGCGTCTTTTCAGGCTTGTTGGCTGTTGATGAAGCACCCACCAAGAGGAGAAAATGCTGAGAGAAGAAAGGAGCCACTTTTGAGATTGTAAGTATTTTTCCTCTGTTTATTTGCTAAGTTTTTCTGCATAGCCGCCTATTTTGAGCATTTTCTGGCTTGTTAAATTTGATTTCTGCATTAGTAACTGTATTTAGAGCACAACCTAGAGCTGTTTACTGAATTTCCTGTTTGCACTTATTTTTAAAATCGTTTTTTTCTCAAAACTTGCATTTTATCTGTCTTTGGCCTAGCACTCTTGTGTGGGGTCATTTACTGCACTGTTATAACTTGTTGATACTTGTGAACCTCTGCTATCTCTGAAAAAACAAAAAAAATCTTACTTTTTTCCCACTGTTCTGAGATTTAAAAAGGTTCAGTTACAGGCTTGCTGTTCTTGAAATGTTTGTAAGTTTCTGTGAGGCCATTTTTTGCTTGGGCTAAAGGGAAGTCTCTCTGTTGATCAGTGGCAGTGAAAAACATTGAGCAGCCTGCCTGCCCCTGTGGGAGTGGTTACTGACTTGAAACTGTAGTTGTATTGGCCATTTTGGGTCATTTCCAAAACTCCTTCATCTTCCTCTCTTAAAACCCTCTTTTGCATGGTTTTGTGCGTTTTTGTGCATAAGCAAGCGCAACAGCGCAGCGCCGCCTAATTGGGTTTAAACTATTCCTGGCTCCACAAAGTCTGCTCTTCACTTTTTCCCTTAGAACTGCTCTATCTCTCAATTTAAACACCATATTCACATTCTAAGGCCCTTCACTGTTCCAATTAAGTAATCCTACAAGTTAGCACTATTAAACTATAAGCACTACTTACTCTTATACTCTCTACGATTACCCGGTCCTCTATTGGTCCATCTTAAATTCAGTTTCCCTATTACTCTAGCATGTCCAAAGGTCAGTCAATGGTTTCCTCTCCAGTCCAGCTGGTTAATCTGGGAATTTTTAGGCAATGTTACAACTGTCTCATGTACACGGACAACCCTCTCCTCCTCCAAACAGGTTCAAATATATGTGAGAGATGCAGCTATTTAGCCAAACTGGAGGCTGAGCTCTCTCATCTCAAAACTGGTGTAACCAGTCAGGAGGAGAAGGTAACCTCACACGACACAATTCCAGTATCACATAGTCCCACCACATCAGCGAACCAAACACATAAATACACAAAAACATACTCGGAGGCTCTAAATAAAAATCTACCTAAGCAACAGAGACCTCCAAAGCAGACATCCAAGCAAACGCTACCTCAAAACAAAACACACACAACACATAACCCACAAAGTCAGTGTGCCAAGCAGCCACAGCCCTTAAGGCTGAATAACACACCTGATACTCTTGTTATAGGTGACTCTATTGTCAGACACACTGACGTCCCGCTCACCAGGCTGAATAAAGAGAAGGTCATGGGTGAGCTGCCTGTCGGATGCTAGGATCCGACACATAACGCAAGCACTCAGGTCACTCCAAAGCAAATACAAATATGACTCAGTCATTGTACATGCTGGTGTGAATGACCTGAGATGTACCTCCCTGGACTACATGAAAAGAGACATAGAGGAGCTCTCTGATCATGTAGCCCAGGCTGGTATGACCCTGACCTTGAGCAGCATCTTACCCTCACCTAGAATGATGCCACAGTACAAAGACAAAATGATCGATTTTAACAACTGGCTAAAATTTTGGAGTCATTCAAAGGGGATCCAGTGTCTGTCAGCCTGGGATGACATGCCCGACAAGCCACGTTGCTTCACTAGGGACGGCTTGCACCTGTCACCACTGGGCTTTTGGATATTGGCAAAGGCTCTTGCCACCCCCATAGTGCCTTTTATAGGCAAGGCTCAAAAGTCAAACCCACCCCCATAGACAGCACAAGGAACAAGAAACTAAGGGTAATGCTACTAAACACCAGAAGTCTTAACCTCAAGATGCATGCACTCGAAGCTCTCCTCAGTATGGAGAACATCGATATCTGTGCAGTGACAGAAACCTGGTTCAAGGCTCCAGAGAGCACCCTAGCACTACCAGGCTATACCTCATATCATGCTTTTCGGCCCCAAAACCCGTACCGAACCACAAAAGGAGGGGGAGTTTCCATATTTATCAAGGATATCCACACCTCCAGGTTAGTGGCATTGCACGAAGTATCGGAGACCATCCATGTGCAACTAACAGTGGGCAAGACTGCTTTTCAGTTTATAGCATCCTACAGACCACCCTCTCAAAGTCAGGAATCCCACTCGGCTTTCCTGAAAACATTGGAGAACATGAAGATCTCTCCGAACACCATTATATTGGGTGACTTCAACTACCCAAACATTGACTGGGAGCACTACTCAAGCCCCAGCACCTTAGCCCAAAGATTCCTGGAAATTATAAACTCAAATGCTATGGAACAACTAGTCACCACTCCCACAAGAGGGGACAACATACTAGACCTGATCATTACCAACATGGGGACTCTATGGTCCACACCAGAAGTATATCCCTCATTGGTAAGATCAGACCATAAATTAATTTCACTTGATGTCCACATCCCGACCCCACCCCCAGCCCAGAAAACAACAGTGAAAAACTTCTCAAAAGCGAACTTCTCACTTCTCAAAACCGAAGTGGAATCCTTCAAGGCCCCAGGGCCAGTGGAAACTACGGCCCAAACTGCAGAATCCTATATAAATGCATTCTACGGACATCTCCAGGAATGCATGGATCATGCTATCCCAAACAAAACCAAGACCCAGTCATCCAAAGGCAGGCGTCCAGTCTGGTGGACACCTGCCATAAATAAACTGTACAACAGAAGGAGGAAGCTACTACATGATAGAGTAAAATCCCTAATAGGGAAGGCATCTCTGATCAGTACTAGCAAAAAATTACGATCCCTCATAAAATCCTCCAAGGCCAGCTTCGAGAGAAAAATTGCACAGGACACCAAAGACAATCATAAGGCTTTTTCAGTTATGTTAGAAACCTGGGATGCAACTCCCAGACTTGTTCTGAGTTGATTCTAAACGACAAAAAATACACTGAACCCACAGACATTGCCAATATCCTGGCAGACAAGTTCAGTGCAAACTTCTCCACCCCCCCCCCAAAAGAGCAAGTATCTATCCCGGCAGAGGGCTGCCTCCCAAACATCTCAGATGCTCAGGTGAAGGCTGCCCTCTCCAAAGCAAAAAACACTGCTTCCATGGGACCAGATGGCATCCCAGGTTGCATCCTACATGAACTCCAAGAGGAACTAATCCCTCAAATAAAACAGCTATACAATCTCAGCCTCACTACAGGATATGTGCCCACAGAATGGCGTGCAGCAACAGTGGTCCCACTCCACAAAGGTGGAGCCTCTATGGACCCTGGAAACTATCGCCCCATAAGCCTGACTAGCTTAGTCTGCAAGGCTATGGAGAGGATCATCATGGAGCTCATAAACAAAGACATTGGGGACCTACAGACACTAGATCCTACCCAGTTCGGCTTTGTCATGGGCAGATCCTGCCTTTTGAACCTGGTTGACTTCTTTGAAACAGTCACCAAAGCCATAGATGAAGGGAAGGTAGTCCACACAGCCTATCTGGACCTTGCAAAGGCATTTGACACAATACCCCACTCGGGCATCATAGATAAGCTATCCAGCTTAAATATAAACCCCTATGTCACAAGATGGGTCGCAAACTGGCTCAAAGACAGAACCCACAGAGTGAGAGTTGCTGGAGCCATGTCAGACTCGAAACCAGTCACAAGTGGCATCCCACAGGGTTCTGTCCTGGGACCACTCTTGTTTGGTATATACTTTTCCGAGGTACAGGCAAGCGTGGGAGGACTATGGCTCACCAAGTTCGCAGACGACTGCAAACTGGGCCATAATCAACTCTCCAGCTGACACAAACATCCTTCTAAAAGGTCTCACAGAGACAGATAACTGGTGCCAGCACCATGGTTTAAAGCTAAATGCCAAAAATGTATAGTCATACCCTTTGGCAAAACAATGTGCCCACAAATTACCACATAGGCGGAACCCATTAAGTACAGAGAAAGTTATTAGGGACCTGGGGACCCAAGTTGATAGCAATCTCTCCTTTGAAAACCACATTGCCAAAGTGGTTAGAAAGACCTTCTACATAGCCCACCTCATCACAAAGGGTTTCACATCTAGATCAAGAGAGGTAATCGTGCCCTTTATTCATCCCTCATCAGGCCCATCATAGAATACAATGCCCTTTGGGATGTACCTTACCCGACACCTGGAGCAATTAGAAAGACCCCAAAAGTATCTCACCAAGAGGATCAAGGTCTCAAACAGATGCCATATGCTGCTCGGTTAAAAAAACTCCAGCTCTACTCAGTTGCATACCGCATACTTAGCGAGATCTATGCCTGACATACAAAGCTATGTCAAATCCAGAATTAATGGACATGCTCCACCTCAGTAAATCTAAATCCCTTAGAGCCACAGGACTTGAACCTCAGCACAGAAATAAATAGAACTTGCTGGAGGGACAGATTCATAATCAGAGGGCTCCCTTTGCTCTGGAATAGAATTCCAGTTCATGTGAGGCAGAGCACCTCACTGAATCTCTTCAAGAAGAATCTCGATAAGTGGATGGGGGATCGTAGGTTTGTCCCAGGGATTACTCCCGTGTCACTATTAGACAGAGGCACAGTAAACTAAACCTTAAAAAAGGGCACAGTATACTCAAATCAAGGGGTGGCGTAAGCCATACAGAATCGGGCTAGGCTTATAATTGCCCCAGGGCATATAGCCTAGTATGAACCTATGAACCTATGAACCTATATATAAAATAAAAGGGGTAGTTGATTATCTTCTTTTTTTCTGGTGAAGCTACCTCCATAGTTTATATATTCTGTCCCTGTTTTAGTTTGATATGCATTAAAGATTTTATCAACTCACTTTGTTCTAGTTATTCAGTACATTTAAGCTTAATTTGGATCTGAACAGCTTTCTTTTAGGTACAACATTTTCATGTATGGGGTAGTCAGACAGGCACATTATCTAATTAAGAAATAAGACGTTCTCCTACTTATCTTCTGACTATGTATCTAATTTTATTTCTTTTATGTTTTAGGGCTCGTGTTGTAATGCAAAGTTTTTGTGGACACAAAAATTATATAGCACCAAGAATAAGGTATGTATTTATTTCATGCTTTACATGGTATGCTTCAAGCACGTGGGATCACGGTGGGTTTTATTGTTTAATATTACTATAGGACCAGCTTAATTAAAGCCTACACTAAGTGGACACGATCTGTATTTGAGGACATCCCTACCACAATGTTTTTCTTTTCTAGTCACTTAGAAAGAATACACTAAGTGTACATGCAGTCTACACTTTGTGGTAACCTTTATGAATCCCCCAAGACATTTAAGGCTGCAGGAAAATCAGTAGGAAACCTAAGATTATGAGGAAGAAGGTGTGAGTTATGCCTGTGTTGCCTGTTCACTCAGAATGATATGCACTTAGTGAACACTTAGTGTAGGCATTAATGAACCCCATCTAACTCTTGGTCATTATGTCATGAAGTTGCCTTGTATTTATGTGTATGTGACAGGTTATCAACATTAATTATCAGGTCAGGAATTTTTGTACTTCAATTATTTTTTTGGATGACTTTCTAGTAGTCAGACCATTCCTTACAACCAGGTAGGAATATATATCTATATATCTATATATATATATATATATATATATATATATATATATATATATATGTATATATATATATATATATATATATATATATATATATATATATATATATGTATATATATATATATATATATATATATATATATATATATATGTATATTGTAGTTTAATGGCTGTAGAACTTTAAGCCAGGTGGAAGGTGATTGCATCCCAGGCTAAGGCATTATTTGAGGATTTTGCAACGTCCAATCAAGATCCCAAAAAGGGAGTTCAATGCTGAGTCACAGTAAGTGACCCCTTTTGGAAGAGGTTGGACTCAAGATTTTAGTGGCATCTCAGGCAAAAAAATGGGCCAGACATTAAGGATATATGACCACAAAGACAGCAAGGAAGCAGCAACAAATAATATAGTTGAAACTGTTTAATCCACAATAACCACGTTAAGTGGTTTCTTCCCTCTGGAATACAAGGGACTTCATCAGAATGTCCAACAAATGTTCCCCAATTCTATTTTTGAACAGCCTACAATAGTTTATTAAGACGAAAATGGACACTAGTGTAACGTTTAATGCTAAGTTGTCTATCTCGCCTTCGTTCTTGCTGGTTGGGATCGGAGCCTATCCTCGGCTCTGACTTGGCCATCTTCTATAGCTTGACAGCTGTTTACTGGCACAAGGCTACCCCTTATCCCATGATGCCTAGTGCTAGCTACCCAGATCTCATTAGCCACTTCAGCTGTGAGGTGTCATTTTTCTGGCTGAGGCCTGTATTGACTTTATTATAAAACTTTTTCTGTGAAATAGTCTTTTTTCTTGGTAGGGTATTCCAATTTTTAGTTTTTATACTTGTTGCGGTAGTTGAGTGTATATTTTGTAGTCCTCCCTCCCCTCTTAGAACTCGTTTTAACTAGAGAGTTCTACCCCTCCCCCTCCTTATCCTTTTCTTGTCAGGTTAGCCGTTTAGGTACAGGCTTTCCTTATACTTTCTTGTTAGGCCAGCCATTTGAGTTAGAGGCTTTCTACACAAAAAAAAAAAACTTTAGTCTGTATTATATTGTACTGTCTGTGTTTTTTTCTGTAGACTGCATATTGCTTATTAGCTAGTGTTGTCTTTTTGGTTTCAGGATATCTAAAGAATCCAAGGTGTCTGGGTTCAAGAAGTGTGACTCATGCTGTCAGAAAATGTCTCTGACAGATGGGCACACTTCTTGCATCTATTGCTTAGGCGCTGTGCACCTGCAGGACTCTTGTTCTATCTGCCATGCATTTAGTCCAATAGTTCTGCAGGAGCATAAGAATAAGCTTATTCTTAGGGGCCTTTTAAAGCCCCAGGAGTCACTGGCCAAGACTCAGCCTGTGAAATCCCCAAAATCATCCAAATCATCGGCTCCAAGTGTGGAGCCGTCTTTGGTTCAGACTATACCTGCTACTTCGGTTCCAGCTGGAACCGATAAGACTGTCTCCCCGTCGGCTCCATCAGAAACTTCGGAGCCATCGCGGAGCAACAAGAGGCTGAGGTCACCTCTCTAGAATCGATTCATTCGGCTCCTCAGTCTCCCCTGCTTCAGAGCGAGCACAGTCACAGGTCATCTCACTCCTCTTGATCCTCTAGGCTCTTGGATCATGATGTGGAGAGAGTGGTCAGTAAGTTGCTTAAGTTGCAGGCACTTGCCAAGATGTTGTCCAGCCCTCCTCAACAGGTGTCGGCTCTGTCCACTTCTATTGATGTTCCTCCTTCGACTCCGTTGAGCTCGGAGCCAGAGTTTGTTGGAGTTCGTGTAGTGGAACCGTCAGCTTCGATAACTCTTTCTCCTTCAGTTCTGTCGTTGGCTCCAATTCCCTCAGTGGTGCCGTCCATCGAGGGATTTGGGCGCCGGGGCTCCCTCGTCGGCTCCGAAGGGGCAAGTGGCATCAGACCCTTGTCCAACCCTGTTCTCCCTCTTGGAGCTTCGGTGCAGGTGAGCTCGGCTCCTACATCAGCCTCGGAGCCGTCTCCCTCAGTGCGGAGAATGATTCTGATTTCCTCAGAACCAGAGCCTTCTCTGCATTGTGGCAGGGACGCCTTTGATGTCATGAGGAGTGTGCTGGCCACTGAGTCAGCTCCACTATCGGTCCCATCGGCTCCGTCCCCTGTAGTGCCTGTGCCAACGTCTGCTCCTCCTCCAGACCCCAAGTGTGGGGAACCGGTGCTCCAGGGCACCCCATTGAGTGTTTCCTCTTCATCTGAGGCCTCCCCTGACCATTCAGAGGAGCCCCCTCGTAAGAAGAAGTGCAAGAAAAAGCACATTGACTCCCTTGAGTCTGTCACTTCTGATACAGACTTAGATAACTCAGAAGGGTCCCCGATATCCCCCTCTGAAGATATTTCCTTTTCGGACATCCTCAAAATGCTTAAGCAGAGGAGGAACTGGAATCCCCTAGCCCCTATCGAAGATGAGTCTGTATTCCTGGATGCATTCGGTTCCCGACCTTCCACCTCCTGGGTTTCTCCTCCTTTTGATCCACTTATGTCAGTGGTGGCTCAAAAGGCTTGGTCAGCTCTGGATACAGTGGAACCAACTCTGAGGAGACCTGGTAAATTCATTACAGCACCCCAGGATAAGCAGTTCCTTTTGAAAGGTGTTCCTGTTGATGCCATGGTGGTAGCAGCTGCCACGAAAAAGGAGTTAGCGGAAACTTCTTCATCTGTCCATCCTCCTAACAAGGAGTCCAGGACCATGGACAGATATGGGAAGCGAATGTGTTTCAGCGACCTTTTCTATGAGGTCACTGAACTACTTATGCCATTTTACTCAGCTTCAGAGGGATCTCCTTAAAGAGCTTGGAGATACCCTTCAAGATCCATCAGCTGAGGGGGCTCAAGCTAAAGTGGCTTCCCAGCTGGTGACCCTTAACTCTGTAGTCAGCTCCTCCATGAGGCTCATCTCTTATGCAGCCGATGGTGCGAGTAGAGCCACAGGCATGGATGTGGCCCTTAGGAGACATGCATGGATGCAGCTGTGTAACTTTGCAGAACCTTTTAGAGTGTCATTCACCAACACCCCCTTTGATGGTTCCTTTCTTTTTAGACCACAGGTGAAAGACACTTTGACTAGGTGTGAGCAAGAAGGCAAGACTCTCTCTGCCATGGGAGTCCATTTTTCCACTCCTTCCAGACCATACCCCAAGGGTCAGAAGAGTGGTAAAATGTGGTTCTGAAAATCCCAGGAGCCTTGTCTGACACACGTAGTGATTTTTCCTCCAGGGGCAGAGGAGGAAATAACAACAATAGACGCCGCCCTCATGGCAGAGGGGGTCCGCAGAATCAGGGCAACAGAGAATCCTTCTCTGAGAAGTCCTTTCAGCATCCCTGGAGGGTTGCCTGGCTGCCCACCTCTGGAGGCAGTCAGGGGAAGGCTTTCACTGTACCCAAAATCCTGGCTAAAGTTAACACAAGATAGATGGGTATGGTCAATTATATCCAGAGGTTACAAAATTTCCTTCTCTCAACCCAACTTACCTTTGAACAAATCCCTTCCAGATGTTCCACCCAATCTGAGGGACCAAGCAGTCATAGAAGTTTCAAGACTGCTAGAGAAAAGAGTCATCCAAGAAGTCCCGGCAGACTAACATGGATCCAGAACGTACTCAAGGTTCTTTTTGGTACCAAAAAAGACAGGGGACTGGAGACCGATTCTGGATCTCAGCAGACTAAACAAGTCTGTTCAAAGAACAAAGTTTCAGATGGTGATGCTACAGTCCATTCTACCCTTTCTGGGTCAGAACAATTGGATGTGCTCCATAGATCTTCAGGATGCGTACTACCACATCAAAATGGACAGGCACTCCAGGAGATTCCTTTGCTTCTGGCTGGGAGCCAGTCATTACCAGTTCAGAGCTCTGCCCTTTGGTCTCACTACAGCCCCCAGGGTGTTCACCAAATGTATGGTAGTGGTCACGGCTCACATGAGACGTTAAGGATTCCAGGTGTTTCCAAAGCTAGACAATTGGCTCCTCACTGCTAGTACCAGGCATCAACTTCTCCAAGCCAAGGACTACACAATCGCAATCTGCTCCCAGCTAGGCATCACAATAAACTTCAAAAAATCTGCCTTGTTGCCCTGTCAATCTATTACCTATATAGGAGCAGACTTAGACACAAGGAACATGTCCACAAGGCTGCTGCCAGACAGAGTATCTACAATTCGCCAGCAAGTTCAAATTCTAATGCAGAGCAAAAGGATCCAAGTCAGGTTCATCCTTCAAACTCTGGGTTCCATGGCAGCGGCAATTCTTCTAATCCCTCTGGCCCGCTTTCACATGAGAATCCTTCAGTGGCTTCTGTTCACACAATGGTCTTTCCAGCAGCTGCCCATGTCTCACATGATCATGATTACAGAAGCATGTAAAAGGCACCTTTCCTGGTGGATGGTCTCCCCACTAGTGCCTCAGGGCAGACCCTTCATTCAGCCCCCTCCAGTGGCCACAGTGACCACAGATGCCTCCCTGATAGGGTGGGGGAGGCATTATCAGGGCAGGACAGTCCAAGGCACTTGGCAGCCTCACGAGTACCATCTGCATATGAACATCCTAGAAATGAGAGCCGTGCTACTAGCATTGCAAGCTCTTCAGGCCTCTCTCCCATTGCAATTCAAATGGACAACATGTCAGTGGCGTGGTACATCAATAAGCAGGGCGGAACCAGGTCCTATCCCCTATGTCGAGAAACACTCAGACTCTGGCAGTGGGTGATTTCCTCCCAACGATTTCTGATTGCAACGCACATCCCTGGGAGGTACAACATCATAACGGACAGGCTCAGCAGAGCAATTCTCATGCCTCATGAGTCGTCTCTGAATCAGGTAGTTGCGGATCTGATCTTCTGCAAATGGGGACAGTCTTGCTGTGATCTTTTTGCCACCCCCTTCAACAGCAAATGCAGCAACTACTTCTTCATTCTTCCGCTTCTATGTCACTCCCCCAGAGACACTCTATTCCATGATTGGCCTCAGGGACTCCTTTATGCCTTCCCTCCATTTCCCCTGATACTGAGGCTCATACAGAAAGCTATATTGTTGGGCTGCAAAATGATCCTCATTGCCCCCTACTGACCTCAACAGATATGGTTTCCATTTCTGCATCATTACCTTCTCGAGCAGCCCTGGACTCTGGATCCCATTCCAGACCTGCTGATTCATCAATCAGGCGGGTTGCATCAATCCCTTCAAACACTCCAGCTCACAGCTTGGTTGCTCCAATTCCAACCCTAGCCAGGCTTCCCAGCATTTCCCCGGCTGTGGGCAAGATTATTGTGTCCTCTCACATGTCCACGACTAGGAAAACTTATGCTAATAAATGGAAATGTTTTTCTTGTTGGGCAGAGGCTAGGAACATAGATCCCTTTTCAGCCCCAGTCCACGAAATTTTGGAGTTCCTAGCACAACTCTTTCATTCTGGGTCCATTTCTGCTACAATCAGGGTTCAATTGGCAGCCATTTCTAACTTTCATGTTGGGTTGTCTAATTCAAACATTATGTCTTATAAGCTCTGTAAAGCCTTTCTAAGAGGGACTTCTCTCCTTAGACCTCCAGTGAGAGATCACCCTCCTCCTTGGGACCTTAATTTGGTACTAATCTTTTTAATTATGTCCCCTTTGAACCTGCAGCGTCCTGCTCAATTAAATTCCTATCTTGGAAAACACTCTTTCTGGTAGCTATTACATCAGCCAGACACGTCTCTGAACTTCAGGTACTATGTGTTTGTCCTCCATACTTGGTTTTTCATAAGGCTAGGGTTGCTCTGAGGACTAATCCATCTTTCCTTCTGAAAGTCTGCTCAGAAAATAATTTGAACCAATCTATAGACCTTCCTGTGTTTTTCCTAACCACACTGACAAGGCAGAATACAAATTACACCAATTGGATGTTCATAGACAATTGCGTTTTTACTTGCATAGGACCAAGGATACAAGGAAGTCGGGCCAACTTTTCCTTTCCTATGCTCTAGGCAAACAGGGTCTCCCAGTTTCCAAAGTGACCTTATCCAGGTGGTTGTCTCACATTATTACCTTCACTTATCAATTGAGAAACAAAGACTTGCCTATCAGACCAAAAGGTCATTCTACTAGAGCTTTGGCCATCTCTGTAGCCTTCCAATCTAGGTTGCCCATGGAGTCTATTTGTGCAGCTGCCACTTGGGCAAATCCTCACACTTTTATTTCTCATTACAAACTGGATATGGTCTCCAGGAGCAGAGCTGACTTTGGTTCCACTGTTCTGAAGAGTCTGTTCCAATGAGCCGCCCAGGATTGTAGGTGCTAGCGATGCTGTCCCAATCAGCAAGAATGAAGGCGAGATAGAAAACTTAACATAAAGAAGTTATGTACCTACCATAACATTCCATGTTAGTTGTCTTCATCTCGCCTTCTTCTTGCGTCCCACCCTCCATCCCCCTGTCCTATTGGATCGAAAGGAGTTTTGGTTTCACTGGCTAAGTATTCTCTGGTTGTTTCCTCTACTGACTTAGAGAGTATGATAGGTATGCTCAACCTGTTCTTGGGCAGGTTGTTTCTCTGGTTGAGTCTGGGGTTAGCTATTACAAATGAGATCTGGGTAGCTAGCACTAGGCATCATGGGATAAGGGGCAGACTCGAGCCAGTAAACAGTTCTCGAGCTATAGAAGATGGCCGAGTCAGAGCCGAGGATCGGCTCCGATCCCAACCAGCAAGAAGAAGGTGAGATGAAGACAACTAACATGGAACGTTATGGTAGGTACATAACTTCTTTTTACTACGTTCAACTTAGATGCTACAGAAATTGGTGACATTATTAAAAGTAACTGGGATATTTTACAATTTGATCACAATGTGGGGCAGAAAGTAGGTAAGCATCCAAAAATCATATATAAAAAGGATAGAACATTTAAAAACATTCTAGAAAGTATTCCAAAACATAATAGACTTGGTGCCAATAGGAGAAAAGGTAATTTCAAATGCAACAGATGCACATTTTGTTCACATATATTAGAAATGGGATAAGTTTTTATTGAATGGGAGACCTATTAATATCTGTGGGCATTATAATTGTAATACATCAAATGTTGTTTACATGGCCAAATGTCAGCAATGCCCTATATTTTATATAGGGAAAACTTGTAGGCTATTCAAAAATAGAATTGGAGAACATTTGTTGGACATTAGGCATGGAAAGCCCACAAATGCTATTGCTAGGCATGTTAAGGACAAGAAAGATCACTAATTTAAATTTTTGGTTGTGCAACACATTGAAAAAGACCCACAAGGGAAATGTACAGACATACATTTAGATGTGTGTGAACTAAAGTGGCAGTTGCGATGTAATGCAACAGTTTATCCTGGAATAAATGAAGCTATTAATATTTCCTATATTTTGAAGTTAAAAATGTTTTAGGTTAATATTAATTCTTCATTCTCCACATGTACTTAAATATTAAGTTATAGTTCAGTGGTGTTTAAAGCTTTTTTATGTATATTTGTCATTAAATTGTGTATTTATTATTTTACCTAGCAACACAAGTTGCAGATTTTAAGCATATAACTGATTGATTTAATTTTAATTATTCAATTAGTAATGGGATTAAGTAAGTATAAATGGCTGGGTTTATGTGTGTAATATTGTTCTGATGAAGTCCCTCATATTCCAGAGGGAAGAAAGCGCTTAACGTGGTTATTGTGGATTAAATAGTTTCAACTATATTACCTGTTGCTGCTTCCTTGCTGTGTTTGTGGTTATACAGTTTGTGAACTTTGGTGTTTATTAAGGATAGATGAGCAAGGGTAACCCAGAGGATGCTGGGGGCAACATCAGCTTTAGTGGAAGAATAGTCTGCTACTGCCAGTAATGCCATTTATTCATAGTCTACAGAGGAATATTCAGGTTCAGTGTAGGCAGAAGAGAAGTATTTAGACAATTCCCTAAAAACACTTTCTGAAGGAAGCAGAGCTATGTTTTTTGACTTGTTCATTAAAAATGGTTTTCACTCAGCACAGGTTCAGTTACTGAATAATTTTTCAGGTGCTCATACTTTAACTCAGCAACCTTCCAAATCATTCTGTCATTAATCAACAGTCTAACAAGCAAGATTGGTTTAGGTGCTAACACCTTTTCTTCTAGCACAGCCATTTTATTGGATATAGCATCCATTATAAAAGACAAGGTTCTTAGGAGGGAACACCTGGACATTTTTGATTTAGTGGACAGGGAAAAGGTCCAACATCTCTTGGATGCTGAGGATTTTGGTAGTCGGGACCAAAATACACAGTGAAGTTCTGGCCTTTGTCATTTCTAAAAAGATTTCAAGCCTGCATAAACTAAAGCACTGCTGGTGTTTCCTTACTCACTGAGGAAAGTAAACCTATATTTTTTCTGTCTGTGACTTGCTGATATAGTTGCCTTTTCTTTTAGCTCCATTTTGTTTTCTGTTTTAAGAAATCTGCTTGGCCTTATCTTTTTGTTCTATAAGGGACATAGACACTTAAATTATCTAGGCTGCACAATTCATGTTTTTTTCATTGGTTAAATTGTCTCTTGAGTGAAAATTAAATACACAGTGAAGTTCTGTTTTTTTGTCTTTTCTAAAAGATTTCAAGCCTGCATAAACCAAAGCACTGCTGGTGATTCCCTGCTGGTTTGTCCCACCTACCCTACCCTAGCAGTTCAGGACTGTTTGTGAGCTCCTAAGCCCCCCCCCCCCCACACACACACACACACACACACACACACTTAACTGGGGTTAAACTATTCCTGGTGCCATAAAGTCTGTTCTTCAAAATTTCCCTTGCAACTAGCCAGCTTTTTACTTTTAGCACTCATCTGTTTCTTTGATCTCAGCACTTGTTCAGAACTCATTGTAAGCACTAAATAAGTTACAAATTACTACCGCACTCAACTTTCCTCAGTTGTCTAGAGGAAAACAGTTTTAGTACTTAATAAAAAGCACCTATTCAGGCATGTCTAAAGGTCGGCTCCCGGTGTTTTCTCCTGTCTACCTGATGAATCTGGGCATCTTGGGACAATGCAGCAATTGCCTCATGTACACAGACAACCCTTTCCTCCTACCACCCAACACTATGACCTGTGAGAGATGCACTTATATAGCCAAACTGGAAGCAAAGCTCTCTTCACCAAAGACTGGCCTAGACAGTCAAGAGGAGAAGGTAAACACTTGCACCGCACCACAGGCATCACATAGTCCCTCAAAACCTGCACCACCAAAACACACACACAGAACCACAAAACACACACCTACATTTGTGGAGGATCTCAGTACAAATCTGCCCAAACAACAGAGACCTCCAAAGCAGAAATGCAAGCAACCTCCACCCCTCAACACAACCCAAATGACACATAGCCCACATACTCAGTGTGCCACTCAACTACAGCCCATAAGGCATAACGTACCCAACACTCTAGTCATAGGTGACTCTATAGTCAGGCACACTGATGTTCCACTCACCAGGCTAAACAAGGAAAAAGTTACTGTCAGCTGCCAGGATCCGCCACATAATGCATGCACACAGGTCACTCCACAACAAGTACAAATATTACTCTGTCATTGTCCATGTTGGTGTGAATGACTTGAGACATACCTCCCTTGACTACTTGAAAAGAGACATGGAGGAGCTCTCCGATCTTGTAGCTCAGGTCGGTATGACTCTAGCCCTGAGTAGCATCCTGCCATCACCCAGAATGACACCACAGTACAAGGACAAAATGATTGACTTTAACAATTGGCTAAGCCTCTGGTGTCATTCTAAGGGAATCCAGTATCTGTCTGCCTGGGATGACATGATCGACAGACCACGCTGCTTTGCCAGAGATGGCCTGCACCTGTCGCCTTGGGATTCCGGATACTGGCAAAGGCTCTTACCACCCCTAGAGTGCCTTTTTTAGGCAAGGTTCAAATGACAAATTCACCACCGTAACAGGTACAAGCAAGCAAAATCTGAGGGTAATGCTACTCAATGCTAGAAGTCTAAACCCCAAAATGCACTCACTCAAGGCACTCTTAAAATGGAGAACACTGACATCTGTGCAGTGATAGAGACCTGGTTCAAAGCTCCAGAGAGCACTCCTGCATTACCAGACTATAATTCATACCACACCTTCCGGCCACCAAACCCAGACCGAAACCCTAAAGGTGGAGGCGTGTCCATATTCATTAAGGATATCCACACCTCCAAGCTAGTTGATCAGCATAATGCATCTGAGATTATCCAAGTTCAACTAACTCTGGGCAAAACCACAATCCAGATTGTAGCTTGCTACAGGCCCCCCACCATGCCCCAGGATTCCCACTCCTCTTTTCTTGATACACTGGAAAATATTAAGGTACAACCCAACACTCTTATAATGGGTGATTTCAACTACCCCACCATTAACTGGAAAAACTACTCATGTACCAACTCTTTTGCTCAACGTTTTCTGGAAATCATCAATTCCAATGTTTTGGATCAACTTATCCACACCCCCACCAAGGGCAGCAATATCCTAGACCTGGTCATCACCAACATGGGTGACCAGTGTTCCACACTAGATGTCAGCTCCTCGTTGGTCAGATCTGACCACAAGCTAATCACCCTAGACATCCATATCCCTCTCCCACCCCCCATTAGGAAAACAACCGTAAAAAATTTCTCCAAAACCAACTTCATGCTTCTTAAGACAGAAGTGGCAAACTTTATGACACCCATGCAGATGGACAATAGAGGTACGATTGCTGAATCCTACACAAGTGCACTTTATAAGCACTTACATGAGTGCATGGATTGTGCTATCCCTAACAGAACCAAGAAGCTATCCTACAAAAAAAGGAAGCCAATCTGGTGGTCTTCTGCCATAAACAAACTCTATAACAGAAGAAAGAAACTGCTGCAAAAAAGAGTAAAATCCCATGATTGGAGGAACTCCCTGGTCAGCCTCAGTAAGAAGCTGAGATCCCTCATAAAATCCTCCAAAGCTAGTTATGAAAACAAAATTGCCACTGATTCTAAAGACAACCAAATAGCATTCTATAGCTATGTCAAAAATCTCAATGGCAACACTCAGATCTGCTCTGAGTTACAGCACAATGACACTAAATATACAGAATCAGCTGATATTGCCAACATCCTGGCAGATAGGTTCAGTGCTAACTTTACCCCCCTCTCACCCCCTAAAGGGCCCATCTTTATACAGGAAGAATACAAAGTTCCTGTAATCACTGCTGCACAGGTAAAAAATTCACTCTTCAAAGGCAAGAACACAGCATCCATGGGACCTGACAACATCCCAGGCTGCCTTCTACATGAACTACAAAATGAACTGGCACCCCAACTAAGTACCAAGTTCAATCATAGCCTCACCTCAGGCTTTGTGCCCATTGAATGGCACACCATGACAGTTATCTCACTCCACAAAAGGGGGCCACAACAGACCCCGGGAACTACCACCCCATTAGCCTGACGATCCTTGTCTGCAAGACCATGGAACATATCATCATGGAACTCATAAACAAAGACTTTGGAGATCTCCAAACTCTGGACCCAACACAGTTTGGGTTTTTAAAAGGCAGATCATGTCTGTTTAACCTGATAGACTTCTTTGAAGTAGTCACCAAAGCCATAGATGAGGGTAAGGTGGTTCACACAGCCTATCTAGATCTCGCCAAGGCGTTCAACACCACCCCCCACTCTGGAATTATAGATAAACTCACTAAACTAGGTATAAATCCCTATGTCACAAGATGGGTTGCCAACTGGCTTACTGACAGAACCCACACCTTGAAAGTAGCAGACTCCAAATCAGACTTCAGACCAGTGACAAGTGGAGTACCACAGGGTTCAGTCCTGGGTCCTCTCCTGTTTGGTATCTACTTCTCTGAAGTACAGGCTAACACAGAAGGTCTTTGGCTAACTAAATTCACAGATGACTGCAAACTAGGAGCCATAATTGAAACTCCTAACGATGTGGACATCCTACAAAAGGGCCTCGCTGAGACAGATGCCTGGTGTCAAAGACATGGTCTCAAGCTCAATGCCAAAAAGTGCATTGGCATCCCCTTTGGTAAAAACTCTGTACCCATGAACTACCACATAGGCGGTAGTCTACTTAACACCGAAAGTGAGATAAGAGACCTTGGGACACAGGTGGACAGTAGTCTCTCCTTTGATAATCACATCGCCACAGTGGTCAGGAAATCCTTCTACATGGCACATCTCATCACAAAATGTTTTTCATCCAGAAAAAAAGAGGTCATTGTTCCCCTCTACTCATCACTCATTAGACCTATTATTGAGTACAATGCCCCTTTTGGTATGTACCTCACAAGACATCTACAACAACTGGAAAGGCCGCAAAAATACCTCACAAAGAGGATTACTGGCCTCAAACAGATGACTTATGCAGACCGTCTCAAAAAACTCCAGCTTTACTCCATCACATATCACCTACTCAAAGGCGATCTCTGCCTAACATACAAAGCTATGTCAAACCCAGAGCTGTTGGGCATGCTCCACTTAAAGAAATCCCAATCCCTGCAAGCTACACGCTCTAGGGACCTAAACCTTGTCACCACAATAAACAGAACATGCTGGAGGGACAGATTCCTGTCCCAGAGACTTCCCATACTCTGAAACAGACTACCTATCTTTGTCAAACAGAGCTCCTCATTAACACTATTCAAGAAAAATCTTGATGATTGGATGGGTAATAGAAAATTCACCCCGGGGATTACTTCTGTGGTTCTGCTTGACAGGGGCACAGGAAAATTATTTTCTTGGGTGGTGAAAGCCAGGGTACCTTTTTGGCTAGGCCTATATAGGCCCTAGGGCCAATAGCCTATTACCTACCTATGAACCTACCATCCCCTTGTTGATGTGGTTTTTAAACTTAGTGATTTTAAGCTGCCTACCCCTACTGTAAATTGCACTTAATAAGCTCTCCCTTTCTACACTGCTGTTGCTATCTTGAATTATTTATTTGCCTTTCCTTGTGCTTATATTGAAAATGTGCATTTTGCTTGTCATTGTCTATTCTACTGATTTACTTGATCTGAATTCATCATCTAGCTAGCTGTTGGATAAAGCAGCGTATTTTTACACTCTAGCAAGCACTTGTTTTTACACCAAGAGGTCAGTGGATTTTCCATCTAATGCACTGGGAGGTAGACTAGTGTGTGTAGGTTGGGGAAACACTGAGACTTCTGCATGCAGTTTTATTGGCTGGAGGGCTTATTAATCAGCTTATCTTGTTTTCAGTGCCTTTATAAATACTGTACAATTGAGTGGCTTATGGCACATTTATACAAAGTGAAGTACCTTTATTGAATAATCACACTTTTATAAGCTGTTTAAAGTATACTTTGTATTCATATATTTACGTTTGTTAGTGGTAGCATTTCATAGCTTTTAACTTTGTTTGTGGTAGCATTTCACTCTGGATGCGCCTTTACTGAGCTTTTACGTTAGGAGGAATGGGATTATTCATCTAGCGTCAGTAGTTGTTACCTGGTCTGTCTGAGCTGGGAAGCATACAAAAGGGCTCTAAATGTTTTCTTGCACTTCTCTTATATACTGTGACTGAACTTTAGTAGTTTTCAAACAAATGTAGTTAATTACACTGTAGTACATTGTATCTGTTAGTTGTAAGACTGTTGTAGGTAGTTTGTGTGATCATTTGTTACACATGGGATCCCATCCAGCTATTCTACATTAAGGAGGTGTTTTTTCTGCACGCTTATGGTAGATGTTTGCTGATCTAACCTGTCTATGTTGGGGATTGCTGGTGGAAGGCTTTTTGCGTGCTTTCTTGATTGTGGGTTAGCTTAAAACTTGTTTTTCTTTGTTCATATTTAAGTCTTGTGTTTGTGTGGTGCTCTTTGTACAGCAGTAGCTATCAGAGCCCTGTATAGATGCAAAAGCCTAGAAGCTCAGTCTTTCCCTAAACAGCAGTCATTGAAACCATTCCAAGCTTTATTGTTACTCTAGGAGCAGCTCAGTTTTGCACTGAGCAGAGTTGCCTTATTGATCATCCTTAGCCCACACAAAGTACAGGTTGCCCTTAAAGTCTCAGCACTACAAGTGCAGTCCTGTCAAATTAACCCATTACCCTTCCTAATAAAACATACAGTAAGAGCCTAGTATCATTTACGGGCAGTTTTCCATCATCTCTATGGCCAGCCTGATAGCCATGGGCATCCTGAGGCAATGTAAAAAATTGTTTCATGTATACTGACAACCACTCACACCTGAAACAAACAAATACTTTATGTGAGAGATGTAGTTACACTATGAAATTGGAGGCAAGATTCTCATATAAGAGCAAATCGAATGCCAAACAGGTTGTCAGCACACTAAATAAGGACTTGACATGTAAACTTACATAAGGTACTCACTAGAAACTTAGTAACAGATCAAAGGCCTCCCAAACCTGTAACATGGAACCATTCTCTTTCATCCCTCAGTCAGTACTCTTGACAAAGAGGAGCTTGCCAGCACAAACACCTCACCACCCACATCACATAGCCAAGCACAACACACACACACACACACACACACACACACACACACACACACACACACACAAACACACACACACACACACACACACACACACACATGTATGCACGCACGCACACACACACACACACACATGTATGCACGCACGCACGCACACACACACACACACACACACACACACACACACACACACACACACACACGCACGTGATTAGAGACTTACCTCCCTGGACTATATGAAGAGAGACATGATTGAGCTCTCAGAGTATGTGTCCCAGGCAGGCATGACCCTAGCCCTAAACAGCATTCTACCTTCACCAAGAATGATACCACAATACCAACAAAAAATAATTAATTTCTACAATTGGCTGAGTTTCTGGTGTCTTTTCAAGAGGATCTAGTATCTGTCTGTTTGGGATGACATGGTTGACAGGCCTCAATGGTTTGCCAGAGATGGTGTCCACCTGTCACCTCTGGAGTTCTGGATCCTAGCCAAGGCTCTTGCCTCCCCCATTGTGCCTTTTTTAGGCTATGCCCCAAAGACAAATCTTCCAACATAAAAGATCTGTCAAAAAGCAAATTGAAGGTTATACTGCTTAATACTAGGAGCCTTAACCTCAAAATGCACTCACCGGAGGCTCTCCTCACACTTGAAGATGCCGATGTCTGTGTGGTCACGGAAACACTGCCTTACCAGGCTATACTTCATTCCACACTTTCTGTCTCCAAAAAGAGGTCAGAAAGACTAAGGGTGGTAGAATCTCTATCCTCACTAAGGACAGGCATACCTCCAGAATCGTTTGCCAGTATGATCCACTGGAATTACCCCAGGTGCAACTAGAAGTTGGAAAAACACCCATCCAAGTTATAGCCAGCTATAGACCCCTCTCCATGACTCAGGACACCCACTACACTTACCTGGGCCTACTTGATTCCATCAAGGTACCCCCTAACACCCTGATCCTTAGTGACTTCAACTAGCCCACCATAGACTGGGTGAACTATTCCTGCACTAATGCACTCACCCAATGATTCCTTGACTGCACTAGACTATCTCATTTCATCCCTTACAAGGGGAGATAACATTCTGGACTTGGTTCTCAGCAACATGGTTGACTGCTGCACCATTCCAATAGTATGTTCTTCCCTGGTAAGATCAGATCCTCAGTCTATCTCATTCAAAGTTTCTATACCACCCAACACCTCCCCCCACCAAGCCATAACCAGGATAAAAAACTTCTCAAAAGCTGACTACAAGCTCCTAAAGGAGGGTATCAGTAGATTCACACCACTGACCCCCTCAGAAGATACAGAAAACTATGCTGAACAGTACGCCATTGCAGTATACAAGCACTTGTACAACTGTATGGACTCAGCCATACCCAACAGAAATGAAACCTGCTCTTCAAGGAAACACAAACCTGCCTAGTGGACATCTGCTATCTACAGGCATTACAACAAAAGGAAGAAACTGTTGTCCAAGTGTAAAAAGGAACAAATTCCAGATTGGAAAAACTCACTCATCAGCCTTAATAAGCACATTAAATCACTAGTGAAAACCTCCAAAGCCAATTTTGAATTGAAACTAGTCTCTTAAACAAAAGGAAACCACAAAGCCTTCTTCAGCTAGGTCAGAAACCTCCATGGCAAAGCCTAGGTTTGTTCCAAATTAGTACTTAACAGTACCCCTTACACTGATCCTGTTGATGAAGCCAACCTGCTAGCTAATAGGTTCAGCACAAACTTCACCCCCTATCCCCCCAAAGACCCCTTTGATATTCCTGATACATGTCCCACACCTCACATCTCCAATAATCAAGTGTTAAAGGTCCTATCCAAGACAAAGAACACAGCTTCCATCGGACCTGATAGTATCCCAGGCTGTATTCTGCATCATCTCCAGCAAGAACTAGCTTTACCATTGAGCAACCTATTCAACCACAGCCTAATTATGGCTTCATTCCAGCAGAGTGGAGAACTTCCATTGTCATCCCCTTGCACAAAGGTGGTGCCACTACTGACATGGGAAACTATCGCCTCATTAGCTTGACAAGTCTGATCTGTAAAGCCATGGAGTGTATTATTATGGATGTCATAAACAAGGACATAGGCAATCTCCAAGAGCTTGATCGCACTCAATTTGGATTCATCAGGGGCAGATCTTACCTGTTGAACCAGGTTGACTTCTTTGAGACTGTCACCAAGGCCCTGAATGAGGGAAAGTCAGTACATACAGCTTACCTTGATGTGGCCAAGGCCTTTGACACAATCCCCCACTCAGATGTCATCAAAAAGCTAACTCAACTTGGCATAAATCCTTATTTCGTCAGGAGGGTGGCAAACTGCCTTACCGATAGAATCCACAAGGTCAAAATTGGTATCACCAGCTCCGATGGCAGACCTATCAGTAGTGGTGTTCCCTAGGGATCTGTCCTGAGAATCCTACTGTTTGGCATTAATTTTTCAGAGGTCCAGACAAAGGGCCTGTGGCTGGCCAACTTTGCAGATGACTGTAAGTTGGGTGCTGTCATTGACTCCCCAAATGATGTTAACATACTGCAAGAGGGTCTCACAGCAACAAATGACTGGTTTCAAAGTCATGGACTTAAGTTAAATGCAAAAAAATGGAATATCATACCATTCAGCAAAAACACAGCCCCTACTGATTACAACATCAACGGGAACCTCCTCAGCACACAACCTTTGGTGAGAGACCTGGGTACCCAGGTTGACAGCAATCTCACATTTGACCATCATGTAGCGGCAGTGGTCAGAAAAGCCTTTTACTTGGTTCATCTCATAAGTAAAGGGATTGCGTCCAGAAAAAAGGAGGTTATTACCTCTCTGTACTCCTCCCTCATTAGGCCTATAATTGAGTATAACGCCCCATTTGGTATGTACCTTTCCAAACACCTGCATCAACTGGAAAGGCCAAAGAAATACCTCACAAAGAGAATCTGTGGTCTCTAACACCTGTCCTGTGTGGACAGGCTCAAATCACTATCACTCTACTCGGTATCGTACAGATTGCTCAGAGGTGATCAATGTCGCGCCTACAAGGCAATATCAGACCCTGCCCTACTAGAGATGCTCCATATCCATAAGTCTAACTCCTTGCGCATTACCTGCTTGAAAGGACAAAATCTAACATGTGACATCAACAAAACCTGATGGAGAGACCAGTTTGACTTCCAGAGCCTGCCCCATCTCTGGAATAGACTTCTCATACATGTCAAACAGAGTATCTCACTGACTGTCTTCAAGTGCAACCTTGATGAGTGGATGGGAAACCATAAATTTGTCCCAGGAGTCTGCCCTACTAGAGATGCTCCATATGCGTAAGTCTAACTCCTTGCGCATTACCTGCTTGAAAGGCCAAAATCTAATATGTGACATCAACAAAACCTGCTGGAGAGACCGGTTTGTCTTCCAGAGCCTGCCCCATCTCTGGAATAGACTTCCCATACATGTCAAACAGAGTACCTCACTGACTGTCTTGAAGCGCAACCTTGATGAGTGGATGGGAAATAAATTTGTCCCAGGGGTCTGCCCTACTAGAGATGCTCCATATCCGTAAGTCTAACTCCTTGTGCAATACCTGCTTGAAAGGCCAAAATCTAATATGTGACATCAACAAAACCTGCTGGAGAGACCTGTTTGTCTTCCAGAGCCTGCCCCATCTCTGGAATAGACTTCCCATACATGTAAAACAGAGCACCTCACTGACTGTCTTCAAGTGCAACCTTGATGAATGGATGGGAAACCATAAACTTGTCCCATGGGTTCCACCTTTGTCCCTCATTGACAGGGGTAACAGGTGCTGAATGAGGATTCTTTGTTGGAGATAAACTCTTGGTTAGGCTTGTAAGGGCCCCAGGGCCATTAGTCTAGTAACCTCCTATGGTCCTAGGATGCTATGAAATGGAAAACACATACACATCTAGGAATGCAAAAAACAAATAGAACACACACACACACACACACACACACACACCAGTGTCTCAACAAATAAGTCTATAAGGTGTAACACCACAAAACCTAATGTACTGGTCATAGGTGACTCCATTGTGAGACACGCAGATGTTCCTCTCAACAGGCTGGATAAGGAGCGGGTTACGGTTAACTTCCTGTCAGGTGCCAGGATCCATTAAGTCACTCAAGCCACTCAACAAGAAGTACTGGTATGACTCTGTCATAGTCCATGTGGGGTTGAATTACTTGAGACATACCTCACTGGGCTATATGAAGAGAGACATGACTAAGCTCTCAGATTGTGTCATAGGTAGGTATAAGCCTAGCCTTAAATAGTATTCTACCTTCTCCAAGGATGATGCCACAATACAAACAAAAAAATGATTGACTTTAACAATTAGCTTAGCTTCTTGACTTTAACAATTGGCTTAGCTTCTGGTCTCAGTCCAAGGGGATCCAATATCTATCAGCCTGGGAAGACATGGTCGACAGGTCATGCTGCTTTTCCAGGGATGGTATTCTTCTGTCTCCCCTAGGCTTTTGGACACTGGCAAAGGCATTACCCACTCCTATTATGCCTTTTTTAGGCAGTGTCAAAATAATTAACCTTCCAACATAACAAAATCCTCTCTAGATAAACTCAGGATATTGCTGCTTAATGCTAGGAGTCTAAACAAGAAACTACACTCCCTGGGAGCACTCCTTAATTTGGAAGATGCTGACGTCTGTGCAGTCACTGAGACATGATTCAAAGGTGCGAAGAGCATCTCGGACATGCATGGCTACAATGCCTTCCGTATATCCAGATCTCAAACTGAGCATGAATAAGTACACCCTTAGACTGGTCAAACAATATGACTCTCTTGTGCTACTCCATGTCCAATTAACTACAGACAAAGCCCTCTACCACCATGAAAAGGAAAAGCACACTGCATACTTGGACTTAATGGAGTCACTTGCCATACAGCCCAATACCTTACTCATAGGTGATTTTAATTATCCTATCATTGACTGGGAAACATACATCAGCACAAACACGCTGGCTCAGAGGTTCTTGGACTTTTCAATGCAAATGCTCTGGAACAGCTAGTCAGTACACCCACAAGAGGCTCAAATGTACTAGATGTAGTACTTAATAACATGGGAGAGCATTGAACCCCCCCACAACCGTGTGATGTTCTCCCTGGTAAGATCGGACCATAAATCAGTCTCATTCAATGTAATTGTAATTATAAGACCAGATACCCCATCAAGCTAAGAAATGCTTAAGAATTTTTCAAAGACAAATTATCTCCTACTAAGTAATGGTATAAGATGTTTCAAAGCAGATAACATGGACTGCTATGCAGAGGTGTACACCAGTACCCTATATAACCACTTAAGCAGTTGCATAGAATCAGCTGTACCTGACTGGTTTGAAACAAAGTCTTCCCAAAAAAACAAGCCACCCTGGTGGACCTCTAGTATAAACAATAGAAAGAAACTAATGTCCAAGAACAAGTTGGAACTGGCTCAGCAGAGGAAGAAATCCATCTAGCATAAACAAACAAATCAGAGCTCTTGTCTTGTCCTCCAAAGCTAATTATGAAGTAAAAATAGCTTCCCTAGCTAAGGATAATCACAAGCTGTTCTTTAACTACATCCAAAATCTAAAAGGGAATATCCAGCTATAAACTGAACTGTTTGTGGATGGCACCAGTCATACTCATCCAGAGGTAATATCCAACCTACTAGCTGACAGATTTGGAGCAAACTTCACACCTCTGTCCCCTCCAGTCATCCACTAAAGTATACCTGCCATCATTCATCAGCCTATTATCTCAAAAGACCAGGTCATCTTGGTGCTCTCCAATGTCAAAAACATGACATCACTGGGACCAGACAACATCCCAGATTGCCTTTTAAACAACGTAAAACATGACCTAGCAGATCCACTTGTATCCCTGTTTAACCACAACCTGTGAACTGGCTATGTTCTGGCAGAATGGAGGAGAGCAACAGTAATCCCTCTGCACAAAGGGGGGCCGTCAACTGACCCTGGGAATTATAGGCTCATAAGCTTGACTAGCCTCATCTGCAAAGCCATGGAAAGAATCATTATGGACCTTATAAAGAAGGACATAGGTCAGCTCCAAACTCTGGACCCAACCACATTTGGATTCATGAAAGGTAGATCATGCTTGTTAAACATGGTTGACTTCTTCTGGAAAGTCACCAAGGCCCTGGACAAGGGAAAAAATGCATACCACCTATCTTCACCTAGTTAAGGCATTTGACACAATCCCAGTTGGGAATTAACCTTAACATTACCAGATGGGTAGCCAAATGTCTCATCAAAAGGCCAGACTGTCAAAGTGGTTGACTTCACCTCTAGCAAAGGACCAGTCAACAGCAGTGGTGTTCCACAGAGTTCTGTGCTGAATCTCTTACTATTCAGAATTTATTTCTCACAGGTCCAGGCAAACTTGGATGGTCTGTGGCTGACCTAGTTCACTGATAATTGCAAACTGGGAAGAATAATTGAGTTCCCCAATGATGTTAATATACTGCAGACATGGTTAACACAGACAAATGTCTGGTAGCAAAGCCAGAGATTACAGCTAAAAGCAAAAAAAAAAAAATGCATTATTATTCCTTTGGGGAAAGCTGAGATCCCTGATAATTACATTATAGACAGCATCCCCCTACGTGTAGACCCAGTGGTACATGATCTGGGTACTCAGGTTGATAGTGATCTGAACTTTGACCTTCACATATCCACAGTAGTAAGGAAATCCTTATATGTGGCACATCTTATAAGCAAAGGCATCACATCCAGATCTAAGGATCTTATAATTCCATTATTCTTGGCCCTCATCAGACCAATAATTGAGTACAATGCTCCCTTTTGCATGTACATCACCAGACAGGTGCAACAATGGGAGAGACTACAGAGGTTTCTCTCCAAGAAAATACAGGCTACACAAAACAAGTCGTATGCAGAAAGACTCAAATCCCTGTCACTGTATTCTGTCTCCTACAGGTTTCTAGTGGGTGACCTGTGCCTGGCTTACAGGGCAGTCTCTGACCCAGCCTGAGGGAAATGCTACACATTCATAAATCAAACTGCACAAGAATCACTTGCTCCAGGGATCTTAATCTAGCCTCTGAGATGAACAGGTCATGCTGGAGAGATAGATACATTCCCCAGAGACTGCCTCTTCTCTAGAACAAGCTTCCAGTTCACGTGAAACAGAGCACCTCCCTGACCCCCTTCAAATGCAACCTAGATCAATGGATGGATGACTGAAAATTCACTCCTGGGGTGGTGCCCATAACCCTCCTGGACAGAGGAAGTCAGTATTAACTACCGTAGACCCTTACCTCTGCGAAATTCACTTACCTCAACTCACCAATAATCGAGGCAACTCGGGATAAATATGGCTAGGCTTGCAAGGGCTCTAGAGCCATTAGCCTGGCAACCTTCTATGAACCTAATGCTGGCTTTAGCTGTGCTAAGGAAAGTAATTGGGCAAGGTTAAGGATTACAATTGGGATAACTGGGTCTCTGATTTGATCTGATTTATGTCCATTATATTAGAGAAGGAGCCAAGGCAGGCACTCCCTCTACTCAATTACTTTAGTACTATTAGAGAAGCTCAAAGATTTAGAGGTGGTCTGTCTTGGGTGTGCTTCTTTGAGGTGGAAGGAGAGAAATGCAGATACATGGCTCAAGGTAATAGTAGATAAGCTTAGGCTCATGGAATCTGCAAACACAGAAGAAACCAGCAAAAGATTCAAAGCATGTTGGGCTAATAACAATGATCTATGTGCTTGGCCATCATATCCTTTGATGCATGTGTGTTCTCATTGGAGAAAGGGTCACCTTGCCTTGAAATGTTGAGCCAAAAAACACATTTGACAGGCAAGACATTCTCTCTTACTGAAAGCAGGATTTTTGGGGTTAAGTTAGAAGTAGGAGCAGGGGGAGGTGTCTCCTTTGGGGAATAAGTTACAGACCTTATCTTTGAACCACTTGACAGAGATAAGTCTTTGACATTTCCATTAACATTAGAGGTGCTTGAAGCAATTTTAGCAGACTACCCCAACATCCAGGGTAGGCATGAATTGATTATTGTTTTTTTTTTCATTCAGCTTTCCTCTAAAGGCAAATTTTACCATCAAGTCATGAAGTTGTTCTAACCTTCAGTCTGTCTCAAGAAAAATTGAAATACTTTAGGAGCTTATTACCTCGAAAGTTACAGCCGGCAGGGTGGCAGGTCCATTCCTCCCCCCTCCCCTTTATATCTTTCAAGTGTCTCCCCCCACCCCCAGGTTTGAAATTTAAGAAGACTCCGGGAGAGTGCAGGGCATCTATCACCTTTCCTTTCCATCAGGCAAATCACTGAATGACAGCATTAGCAAGGCTGACTCTCAAGTGAAATATTTATCTCTGGGAGATGCCATTAACATCATATGTACATTTTCTGGCCACTGCCTTGCAAAGACAGAGATAGAGTCAGCCTTTCACCTGATCCCTAGTCAGCTGGAGGACTAGCCTTTGCTGAGAATGAGTGCTGAAGGACTGTTTTACTTTGACACAGAAATGCCTATAGGGTATTCAGTGGCCTTATCAATGTTCAAAAAGTTTAGTCCAGCTATGCACTGGGCATGGCAGCAGTGAACCCTGCACAAGATGGCTGTTTATTATTTGGATGATTTTCTGAATGTGATTTTTTAATTTTATTTATTTTTATTTTACATTTGTTGACCAGGCTAGTCCAGCTGGATACATGTCCATTTTCAGCAGAGGCCCGGGGAGAAAAGCTCCTCGAAAGTAAAGTACAATATTATATATAAAAACAAAACAAAATTTCACAGGTGCAAGTACAATACAAAATTAAGCTATTTGATACATGAAAGATCATATAGATGTGAGTAGAGTAGAATATAAGGAAATATGTTCACTTCAAAACACATATGATTGCAGAATCTTATGATAAGTATCTTTTGTTAGCATAGTAGGTAGTCTGAAAGACATTTTTGGATATAGATAGAGAATCTAATCAATTTTATTTTAAGGCCTGTTATATTTATGGTTTTCATTAGGCAGTTAGTATATACAATAATAAGACAGGTATCTTTGTGGAAAAAAAATGACATGAGAGGTTAGTCTGGGTTCGTACAGGTGCCTTATCTTTGAACCACTTGACAGAGATAAGTCTTTGACATTTCCATTAAAACTAGGGCTTTTCCACACAATAAACAAAACATGCTGGAGAGATAGGTTCCTGACCCAGAGACTCCCCAGACTCTGGAATAGACTGACCATACATGTCAATGCAGATGAAGGTGCCCATGAAGGCTCGGCAATCTTTTCACAATTAGGTCAGGAATTAAAGGTTTCTCCTTCAATGGGGATGGAGGAAGGACCATATGTTCATAGGCTGGTACTAGGCTAATGGCCCTAATGCCTATACAAGCCTAGCCATAACAATTCTCTGGCTATTTCTTCCCACACTATTTACTTTTCTGGACCCCTGTCTAGCAGGGAAACTGATGTAATCCCCGGGGTGAATTTCCTTTCTCCCATCCAATCATCAAGGTTCCTTTTGAAGAGGGTCAAGGAGGCACTCTGCTTGACATGCATGGCCAGTCTATTCCAGAGTCTGGGGAGTCTCTGGGTCAGGAACCTATCTCTCCAGCATGTTTTGTTTATTGTGAGGATAAGGTTTAGACCCCTGGAGCATATGGCTCTGAGGGATTGGGATTTCTTTAAGTGTAGCATGTCCAACAGCTCTGGGTTTGACATGGCCTTGTATGTTAAGCAGAGATCGCTTCTGAATTGACGATATGTGACAGAGTATAGCTGGAGTTTTTTAAGGCGGTCAGCATAGGGCATCTGCTTTAGGCCTGTGATTCTTTTAGTGAGGTATTTCTGCGGCCTTTCCAATTGTTGCAGATATCTTGAGAGGTACATACCAAATGGGGCATTGTATTCTATAATGAGTCTAATGAGGGATGAGTACAGTGGGACAATGACCTCCTTTTTTCTGGATGAAAAGCCCTTAGTGATGAGGTCTGCCACATAGAAGGATTTCCTGACAGTTGTGGCAATGTGGCTATTGAAGGTGAGACCACTGTCCACCTGTGTTCCTAAGTCTTTATCACACTTTCGGTGTTTAGTGTACTGCCACTTATGTGGTAATTCATGGGTACATGTTTTTTCGGGGATAACTATACGTTTCTTGGCATTGAGCTTGAGCCATTGGCTCTGGTACCAAACATCTGTTTCTGTAATGCCCTTTTGTAGAGTATCCATATCATTTGGGGATTCAATAATGGCTCCCAGTTTGCAGTCATCTGCAAACTTTGTTAGCCAGAGTCCCTTAGTGTTGGCCTGTACTTCAGAGAAGTAGATGCCAAACAAAAGCGGTCCCAGGACTGAACCCTGAGGTACTCCACTTGTCACTTGTTTGGTGCTGGATTTGGAGTCAGCTACCTTTACAGTGTGGGTTCTGCCAGTTGGCAACCCATCGAGTGATGTAGGGATTAATGCCCAGCATAGTAAGTTTATCTATGATTCCAGATTGGGGGATGGTGTCAAAGGCCTTGGTGAAGTCCAGATAGGCTGTGTGGACTGCCTTACCCTCATCCATGGCTCGGGAGACTGATTTGAAGATGTCAATCAGGTTCAGGAGACAAGATTGGCCCTTGACAAACCCAAACTGGGTGGGGTTCAGTGTTTGAAGTTTGTCAATATCTTTGTTTATAAGTTCCATGGTAATACGTTCCATGGCCTTGCAGATCAGGCTCATCAGACTGATGGGGCAGTAGGTCCCGGGATCCAAGGTGGATCCCCCCTTGTGGAGTGGGATAACTGTAGCTGTGCGCCACTCAGTGTGCATGAAGCCTGAGGTGAGGTTATGATTAAACATGACACTTAGGTGAGGTACCAGTTCATTTTGTAGATCATGCAGTACACAGCCCGGGATGTTATCTGGTCTCATGGATGCTGTATTCTTAGCTCTGAGGAGTGCGTTTTTTACCTGTGTGGCCATTATTACCGGAATTTGGCAATCTTCCAGTATTGAGATGGGCCGTTTAGGGGGTGAGAGGAGGTTGAAGTTGGCACTGATTCGATCTGCCAGGATATTGGCAATATCCTTGGGATCAGTATATTTAATGCCATTCTGATGTTGATCAGAGCAGATCTGAGCATTGCCATTTAGATTCTTGACATAGTTATAGAATGCCTTGTGGTTGTCTTTGGAATCTTTGGCAATTTTATTTTCGTAACTAGCTTTAGAGGGTTTTATGAGGGATCTCAGCTTCGTACTGAGACTGGTAAGGGAATTTTTTGTATCGTGGGATTTTCCTCTTTTCTGCAACAGTTTCTTCCTTTTGTTGTAAAGTTTGTTTATGGCAGGGGACCACAAGATTGGCTTCCTTTTTTGGAGGAGAGGATCTTGGTTCTATTTGGGATTGCACGATTCATGCATGAGTGGATGTGCTCGTACAGTGCCTTAGTGTAGGACTCAGCAGTTGAACTTTCAGTTCCCATCTGTATGGGTGTCATGAAGTTTGTCACTTCTGACTTGAGTAGCATGAAGTTGGCTTTGGAGAAGTTTTTTATGGAGATTTCCTTACTGGGTAGTGTGGGTGGGATGTGGATGTTAAGGCTGATTAGCTTGTGGTCTGACCAGACCAATGTGGGGGTGATCATAGGTATGGAGCATCCATTTCCCATGTTGGTAATTACCAGGTCTAGGATATTGGAGCCCCTGGTGGGACTATGGATTAGTTGATCCAGGGCGTTGGAATTTATGAATTCCAAGAACCGTTGAGCAAAGGTGTTAGTACATGAGTAGTTTTCCCAGTTAATGGCAGGGTAGTTGAAATCACCCAGTATTAGGGTGTTTGCTTGTATCTTAATATTTTACAGTATGTTTAGAAAGGTGTAGTGAGAATCTTGGAGCATGGTGGGGGATCTGTAGCAAGCTACAATTTGGATTGCAGTCTTACCTTTTGTTAGTTGCACCTGGAGAATTTCACATGCATTGTGTTGGGCAACTAGCCTGGTGGTGGTGTGCATATCCCTGGTGAATGTGGACACTCCTCCACCTTTAGTGTTTCGATCCTGGTTTGGTGGCCGAAAAGTGTGCTATGAGTTGTAGCCTAGTATTGCAGGTATACAATCTGGAGCTTTGAACCAGGTCTCAGTTACTGCACAGATATTGATGTTCTCCATTTTTAGGAGTGCCTCGAGTGTGCATTTTGAGGTTTAGACTTATGAGTAGCATTACCTTCAGATTTTGCATGCTTGTACCTGTTATGGTGGTGGTTTTGTCCTTTGAACATTGCCTAAAAAAGGCACTATAGGGGTGGCAAGAGCCTTAGCCAGTAACCTGAATCCCAGGGGCGACAGGTGCAGACCATCTCTGGCAAAGCATAGTGGTCTGTAGATAATGTCGTCCCAGGCAGACAGATACTGGATCCCCTTTGAATGACACCAGAAGCTTAGCCAATTGTTGAAGTCAATCATTTTGTCCTTATATTGTGGTATCATTCTGGGCAAAGGCAGGATGCTACTCAGGGCTGGAGTCATACCTGCCTGGGCCACATGATCCAAGAACTCTTCCGTGTCTCTTTTGATATAGTCCAGGGAGGTATGTCTCACGTCATTCACTCCAACATGGACAATGACAGAATCCTATTTGTACTTGTTGTGGAGTGACTTGATTGCATGCGTTATGTGGCAGATCCTGGCACCGACAGGCAGCTGACTATAATTTTCTCCTTGTTCAGCCTGGTGAGTGGGACATCAATGTGCCTGACTATAGAGTCACCTATGACTAAAGTGTTAGGTACGTTGTCTTGTCTTAGGGGCTGTTACTGGGTGGCACATTGGTGTTGTGAGCTATGTGACACTTTGGTTGTGATTGGTGTTTGTTTGCATTTCAGCTTTGGAGGTCCTTGTTTCTTGGGAAGGTAACAGTTAAGGGCCTCCGCATATGTGGATTTAGTGTTGCTATCACTGGGTGTTGGTTCATAGGTTCATAGGTTGGTACTAGGCTATCAGCCCTAGGGCCTATACAAGCCTAGCCATAACAATTCCCTGGCTATTTCTTCCCACATTATTTACTTTCCTGGACCCCTGTCTAGCAGGGAGACTGACGTGATCCCTGGGGTGAATTTCCTTTCTCCCATCCAATCATCAAGGTTCCTCTTGAAGAGGTCCAAAGAGGCACTCTGCTTGACATGTATGGGCAATCTATTCCAGAGTCTGGGGAGTCTCTGGGTCAGGAACCTATCCTCCAGCATGTTTTGTTTATTGTGAGGATAAAGTTTAGATCCCTGGAGCATATGGCTCTGAGGGATTGGGATTTCTTTAGTGTAGCATGTCCAACAGGTCTGGGTTTGACATGGCCTTGTATGTTAAGCAGAGATCGCTTCTGAGTACGATATGCGACAGAGTATAGCTGGAGTTTTTACAGGTCAGCATAGGGCATCTGCTTTAGGCCTGTGATTCTTTTAGTGAGGTATTTCTGCGGCCTTTCCAATTGTTGCAGATATCTTGAGAGGTACATACCAAATGGGGCATTGTATTCTATAATGAGTCTAATGAGGGATGAGTACAGTGGGACAATGACCTCCTTTTTTCTGGATGAAAAGCCCTTAGTGATGAGGTCTGCCACATAGAAGGATTTCCTGACAGTTGTGGCAATGTGGCTATTGAAGATGAGACCACTGTCCACCTGTGTTCCTAAGTCTTTATCACACTTTCAGTGTTTAGTGTACTGCCACTTATGTGGTAATTCATGGGTACATGTTTTTTCCCAAAGGGGATAACTATACATTTCTTGGCATTGAGCTTGAGCCATTGGCTCTGGCACCAAGCATCTGTTTCTGTAATGCCCTTTTGTAGAGTATCCACATCATTTGGGGATTCAATAATGGCTCCCAGTTTGCAGTCATCTGCAAACTTTGTTAGCCAGAGTCCCTTAGTGTTGGCCTGTACTTCAGAGAAGTAGATGTCAAACAAAAGCGGTCCCAGGACTGAACCCTGAGGTACTCCACTTGTCACTTGTTTGGTGCTGGATTTGGAGTCAGCTACTTTTACAGTGTGGGTTCTGCCAGTTGGCAACCCATCGAGTGATGTAGGGATTAATGCCCAGCATAGTAAGTTTATCTATGATTCCAGAGTGGGGGATGGTGTCAAAGGCCTTGGTGAAGTCCAGATAGGCTGTGTGGACTGCCTTACCCTCATCCATGGCTCGGGAGACTGATTTGAAGATGTTAATCAGGTTCAGGAGACAAGATTGGCCCTTGACAAACCCAAACTGGGTGGGGTCCAGTGTTTGAAGGTTGTCAATATCTTTGTTTATAAGTTCCATGGTAATACGTTCCATGGCCTTGCAGATAAGGCTCATCAGACTGATGGGGCAGTAGGTCCCGGGATCCAAGGTGGATCCCCCCTTGTGGAGTGGGATAACTGTAGCTGTGCGCCACTCAGTGGGCATGAAGCCTGAGGTGAGGGTATGATTAAACATGACACTTAGGTGAGGTACCAGTTCATTTTGTAGATCATGCAGTACACAGCCCGGGTTGTCATCTGGTCTCATGGATGCTGTATTCTTAGCTCTGGGGAGTGCATTTTTTACCTGTGTGGCCATTATTACCAGAATTTGGCAATCTTCCGGTATTGAGATGGGCCGTTTAGGGGGTGAGAGGAGGTTGAAGTTGGCACTGATTCGATCTGCCAGGATATTGGCAATATCCTTGGGATCAGTAAATTTAATGCCATTTTGTTGTTGATAAGAGCAGATCTGAGCATTGCCATTTAGATTCTTGACATAGTTATAGAATGCCTTGTGGTTGTCTTTGGAATCTTTGGCAATTTTATTTTCGTAACTAGCTTTAGAGGATTTTATGAGGGATCTCAGCTTCTTACTGAGACTGGTAAGGGAATTTTTTGTATCGTGGGATTTTCCTCTTTTCTGCAACAGTTTCTTCCTTTTGTTGTAAAGTTTGTTTATGGCAGGGGACCACCAGATTGGCTTCCTTTTTTGGAGGAGAGGATCTTGGTTCTATTTGGGATTGCACGATTCATGCATGAGTGGATGTACTCGTACAGTGCCTTAGTGTAGGACTCAGCAGTTGAACTTTCAGTTCCCATCTGTATGGGTGTCATGAAGTTTGTCACTTCTGACTTGAGTAGCATGAAGTTGGCTTTGGAGAAGTTTTTTATGGAGGTTTCCTTACTGGGTAATGTGGGTGGGATGTGGATGTTAAGGGTGATTAGCTTGTGGTCTGACCTGACCAACGTGGGGGTGATCATAGGTGTGGAGCATCCATTTCCCATGTTGGTAATTACCAGGTCTAGGATATTGGAGCCCCTGGTGGGACTATGGATTAGTTGAACCAGGGCGTTGGAATTTATGAATTCCAAGAACCGTTGGGCAAAGGTGTTGGTACATGAGTAGTTTTCCCAGTTAATGGCAGGGTAGTTGAAATCACCCAGTATTAGGGTGTTGACTTGTATCTTAATATTTTACAATATGTTTAGAAAGGTGTAGTGAGAATCTTGGAGCATGGTGGGGGATCTGTAGCAAGCTACAATTTGGATTGCAGTCTTACCTTTTGTTAGTTGCACCTGGAGAATTTCACATGCATTGTGTTGGGCAACTAGCCTGGTGGTGGTGTGCATATCCTTGGTGAATGTGGACACTCCTCCACCTTTAGTGTTTCGATCCTGGTTTGGTGGCCGAAAAGTGTGCTAAGAGTTGTAGCCTAGTATTGCAGGTATACAATCTGGAGCCTTGAACCAGGTCTCAGTTACTGCACAGATATTGATGTTCTCCATTTTTAGGAGTGCCTCGAGAGTGTGCATTTTGAGGTTTAGACTTATGACTAGCATTACCTTCAGATTTTGCATGCTTGTACCTGTTATGGTGGTGGTTTTGTCCTTTGAACATTGCCTAAAGGCACTAAAGAGCCTTAGCCAGTAACCTGAATCCCAGGGGTGACAGGTGCAGACCATCTCTGGCAAAGCATAGTGGTCTGTAGATAATGTCATCCCAGGCAGACAGATACTGGATCCCCTTTGAATGACACCAGAAGCTTAGCCAATTGTTGAAGTCAATCATTTTGTCCTTATATTGTGGTATAATTCTGGGCAAAGGCAGGATGCTTCTCAGGGCTAGAGTCATACCTGCCTGGGCCACATGATCCAAGAACTCTTCCGTGTCTCTTTTGATATAGTCCAGTGAGGTATGTCTCAAGTCATTCACTCCAACATGGACAATGACAGAATCCTATTTGTACTTGTTGTGGAGTGACTTGATTGCATGTGTTATGTGGCAGTTCCTGGCACCGACAGGCAGCTGACTATAATTTTCTCCTTGTTCAGCCTGGAGAGTGGGACATCAATGTGCCTGACTATAGGGTCACCTATGACTAAAGTGTTAGGTACGTTGTCTTGTCTTAGGGGCTGTTACTGGGTGGTACATTGGTGTTGTGAGCTATGTGACACTTTGGTTGTGATTGGTGTTTGTTTGCATTTCAGCTTTGGAGGTCCTTGTTTCTTGGGAAGGTTACAGTTAAGGGCCTCTGCATATGTGGATTTAGTGTTGCTATCAGTGGGTGTTGGTGGTGTGAGTTTATAAGGGCTATGTGTTGCTTGAGGTATAGTGCGGGTGTTAACCTTCTCCTCTTGACTGTCTAGCACAATCTTAGGTGAAGAGAGCTTTGCTTCCAGTTTGGCTATGTAAGTGTATCTCTCACAGGTTGTAGTGTTAGGTGGTAGGAGGAGAGGGTTGTCTGTGTACACGAGGCAATTGCTGCATTGTCCCAGAATGCCCCGATTCACCAGGTGGACAGGAGAAATCACCGGAAGCTGACCCTTGGACATACAATAATGCCTGGTTTGGTGTTTTTTTTTTGAAAAGTACAGAAGCTGTTTTCCCTTCCCTTAGCAAGGTACTTTGAAATTATAGGTTGTTTTGTGCCTATAATTAATTTCTCCTTATTAATAAGGAGAGTTGAGTGCTTGTATCAGTTTAAGGCTTCCTGGTGCTTTCCAGCAGGTATTAGAGCAAATGCTAGTCAAAGGGATGCTTAAAGGTAAGATGAAAAAAATGGTTTATCCTAAACACTGCAGTGTGCACTAGAGAAGTTAGATGTGAAAGTAGGCAACTTGAGTTTTACCTGTCTAAAAAGTTAAGTTTTAGTGGAGATTCACTATTTTTAAAACAGCAAGACAGACTGAAAGGGGGTGATCACTTTTGTATTCTGGTACTATGGAATACAGTAGGATGGCCAATAAATGTAAATAGTTGAAGGGGAGTGATTTCACAAAATGATAATTTTGTGCTTACTCACACAAGCCAGTGAAAGCAGAGAGGAAATGAGATATATGGTCAAATTAACATAAGAGGCAGGCAACTAGAAAGACAGTGGTATTTAAGAACAGAATAGTAACAGGGTGGGAAAAAAAATTCTGAATGACTCACAAGAGACTGGGGTCTCTTTTGAAGTTTTAATATGCAGTTAAAAGCAGAATAGAAGTGAAACACAAGGTAAAGAAAACCAGTTAAATCTTTTGTGTTTCTGGAGTATGAGTTTGACATTACTGCTTCCACTTTTAGGTTGCCAGCCATTAAATTGGGTAATTTATGGGAGCACATAACTTTTTGAGAGCAAAGAAGTTAGGGTGTGCCAAGTTATACAGCTCCTGGGATTGCTTAATTTTGCATGCAGGGCAGTTTCCCCTGGTAGGATTGTCAGTAAAGCATTTGCTAACCTAATTAAAGGTGACAAATCAGAAGCACAGAAGCACCATTGGGTCCATGTCATGCACCAAGTAAAGGAGGACCTTCTTACTAGGCGCTTCTGTTTAAAGGATTAGAATGGTATCTCCTATTGGCTAAATGACTGGGTTTTGTAATCTGAGCTGCATCTGTTTACTGATACTGCAGAGGAGGTGGTATAGGAGCTTTTTTTCAAGGTCATTGTTTTTTCTCTCCCTGGCTGGACAATTGATCCTTTTGTGTTTGTAAGCATACTACATTTTTCAAACTAATGCCTATCTGGGTAGCCAATTTTGTTTGGCAGGACAAGCTCACAGATACCAGAATAGTCTTCCATTCTGATAATCAAGCGATAGTACGGGTCCTCTCCAAGACAACTCTCATGTCCAGTAGAACTCAGTCTATACGTAATCAGCTCATTCTTCATGATTTGTAGATAAACTTATCTGTTAAGGGATTTCCTATTCCGGGCAGAGTCATTGAAGAAATTAGCTGTCTATCTCATTTGCAGATTGACAGATTCAAGTTACTGGATCCAAAATCCCAACAGTCGCCCACTGCCAACCAAGCATTCTTTTGGTTAATTTGCAAAGAATAGCAGCATCAGTAATTTCCCATTCTTGGTCCCACAGCATTAAGAAATCTTACAGATCATCTCTTGAGGCACTTGTTTTACTTATATCTGCCCTTGTACCATTGTTTGTTGGTCAGCATTCATTCCTAGACTTTGGAGGATCAGCATGTCATCTTTGATTGCAGCTGAGACTACATGTGAATTTGTTAACCACAGAATTTGTAGGCTTGCTCCAGCATTATCATTTCACATTGTGGAACATTGCGACTTTCAGGATAAAGATCTAGTCTGGTTTCAGCCAAATCGTATTTATTTTAAAGACATTGGTTTTGACTTGTTCAGCTTACATTTGTCTTTTGTGATTGCAGATTTGTTACGATTTTCTTTCTTGTTTTGAAACATATTTTTATTTTCATATTAATATTGAACAGGGAGGCACTGGTGGTATTGTTAGTCCTCACTTTCTACTTAATTTACCTGATTACTTATCATGGTCAGGAACAAGGGGAACAGGCAGGATTTCCTGGAGGGCTGCCTTGGGATTTTGATCACACCTTTTGGTTTACTACCTGCTTTTCTGGGTCACTTGCACTGGTGTAGAACTTGGGAAGTGTGAGTGGAGGCAGACACTATCCTCCCACTGGGATAAGCCCTTAAATGGTATGTGGATCAGGCAAAGCCACTGTGGGGGGGGGGGTGGTGGTATTGGTATGGCCCCTGAAAATGGTGGCCCTAAGTGTGTGCAGTTTGTCAATTCTGTCATTGCATGAACTATTGGTTATATGTTTGCACAGTAATTAGTATATGCTCAATAAAAGGTTGCAATGGCTATATTGGTTTGGAGCATTTAATATTAAAAAGATCAGGTAAAAAAAATTGTTCTGCTTGGATTGTGATAATGTTGGAGATCACCACTCAAGCTGTTCTGCTAAGCAATGGGAGAAAATGGACTAGACTGAAGGAATAGGGAGTACTTCTGTGGATAAGAAGTGGGAGTTGTAGATGCATGCTAATAAATAGATTCTTTCTGTGTGAATTAAATCAAGAATAATATATAACCCAAACAGGTCTGTATACATCTGACAGAGTTCATTTAGGATTGGACATCAAGCAGATCTGCCTTTTTTCCATCTTCTCTTTGCTTTTGGTTATTTGATATAATGTCATAATGGAGTCTACCTCCATATCATGAACAGCTAACGAAGACAAGGAACAGAAAGAAAGGCTCTTTACAGAGGACCTCACTGTAATTCTTTGTGACCTGTATCACTCTCCCCGTCAGTTAGTTTTAGGGGTATGCAATATTGGTTATGATTACACCTTTAACAAAGTGTAAACTGAGCTATGTCTGGGCCATTCATGCCATGTGATGCTATAATGGCATCATTCCGTTTTCACTGGCACACGATTGTCCACTTTTTGGAAGCACCATTAAATTTAAGGATATGTTGGGTGATGCTGACAACCCCATCTTGCTTCATTTTCACTCTCATTCCCATTGGAACAAAGCCTTTCTACTGACATGATTATTTTAATAAATGTGTTATCCTCTCTAAGTGTATATTTAAGACTTAGTGCAAACCCTCTGCTCTAAATGGACCAAATCTATCACTAAATGTATTTTGTTTCAGCATAAGTACATGTGACACTCCATTCCCACCTGCTTTGAGAAGGTGACATAGATCCATTCTGCATTCCTGGACCTTTCACTTGGAAGCATAAATTCAGTGCTTAAACTTAACTTTTCAAGCACACAGAAGAGCTTAAAGAAGACCTTCCATCAAGCAAAGTATCTGGAAAGGGAATTAGTATTTTCACACCAGAGTAAGCAATACTTTCTATTAGCAAATCCACAGCCATCACAAATATTATTTTTAAGTCAAAGTCAAAAAAATGTCAAAGTCAAAAGTAACTTTATTGTCATTTAGATCTACAGAAGGGTAGATTAAATGAGATTCCATGCAATCAGCTCACCATGGGACAGACAAAAAAGAAACCACATAGATCGAAAGACATGCCCTTGGATTAATGAAAGCTCTGTGCAAGATTAAGTCTATTCTTGCATGGACCGGATCATTCCCATTCAGCACAGCAGTGAGCCTTGCATATTCATGAAGGCATGCTGCTGTATAACCTGCATGGGCATGATCTGTGAACAAGTGCAGGGGGCGTGTCCAAGCATTGCTCACACAATAAACATGCCCCCTGCACAAAGGAAGTGCCACACGGCACTTTGAAAACAAAAACAGTATCTGTGGACACTGTTAGCATACCCACAACTGAACAGATACGTGCAGAATGTCCAGATTTGTACCTCATATGTCAGGTGTCTTCCTCTTACTGTCCTGGCAAAGAGCTGAGGCTTGAAGTCATTGAATAATGAAAAACATTTGAATCTAAGACTCCACATCCTTCAAGTAAGTCATGCTAATGCAAAACCTATTATTCATCAACTTCCTAAGTTTGTAAGAGCAATATTTAAAATCTGTCCCACTTTGCCCCCCATCATGTTAGGCTTTGTCCAGATTTTATGCTGTAAGAGGTGGAGAGGTATGACTGTTAGCTATGTGCACATCCCTAAACTAAGAAAAATAAAACAATATTTTTTTCCCATCCCAGCTAAAGTTTAAACATAGGTGAGTGGGTGTGCGCATCACGCAGATGTCTAGCATAGCTTAAACATAAGAAGGAGCTAAATAGAAATATACAGCCAAACTAGCCAAAGTGAAATAGCATAGTGGTTAGAGCTTTTGCTTAGCATGCAGTCATTCACAGTTTAAGCCCCAATGCAGTCCATTCATTTTATACGTGAAAAGAGCACTAAAATTATCTTTTTTTATAAATAGGTAGTGAATAATATAATATATATTTGTTAACCAGGGTAGTGTAGCAGGTCCAAATTCAAGGTGTTAGTGTAGTACAGATGCAAAACCCCCATATAAATACACATGCCCCATACAGTATAGCCACAAAAGAATATAATGTAATGAAAGCACATAGAGGGATGTTATGGAAGGTAAACATACATATTATAAGATGTCATTAAGAAGGAACCAACCCCACAATCCTGATAGTCCATAAAATGAAAGCTGAACAACACTAAATTTTGCTCAACAATGCTTAGCCAGTATAAGCATTGCTTAAATCTAAATACTTACCAATAATAAGCGTAGCTAAGTGGATTTGTGCACTGGTAAGCTGTGCAAAGCATCTACCCCTTTAAGCAATGCTTATCTTAGCTAAGCGGCTTTGCCCGTTACTTAGCTCAGCTCAGCATATTCAAAATTATCCAATCACAGCAAAGGGTGGGAAATCAGCCCTATTTAAATGTCGTAGGTGGGAATACAACCATAACTAGTTGTAGCTGATCAATGCAGACACTATGGCTGGAATTGGTGAGGGTGTGCTCTTTCGAGCGCAGTGTTGGGGCATTCACGACTCCAGGGTCATGGCTGGACTCCTTGTAAAAGGCCATGAAGGGAGACTGCTGCAGGACCAGTACCAGGGCTCCCAATACAAAGCAGAGACCTGGGACCATCTTGCACATGACCTCACCAGTGCTGCTAGTATCCCTTGGATGGATGAGCAGGTCCAGCACCATTACGTTGATCTGAAGTGTAGGAAGAGGTATCTCTTGGACCAGTGGATCCAAAATGCACAGGCATGGAATATCCCTGAAGTTTCATAGTTTCATAGTATAGTACTGGGCTATCTGCCCTGGGGCATTTGTAAGCCTAGCCATAGAGATGTGGCTTTTGCCACCCCATGAAATTGTACAGAATAAATTTAGAATACTGTGCATCTGTCTAGTAGTGACACAATGAAGGTCCCCTTATATAATAGAATTAGTTTACTGTGGCCGTGTCTAGCAGTGACACAGATGTGACCCCTGGGATAAACTTACGATCTCCCATCCACTCATCAAGATTTCTCTTGAAGAGAGTCAGTGAGGGGCTCTGCTTAATACGAACTGGGATCTTGTTCCAAAGCATGGGAAGCCTCTGGGTTATGAATCTATCCCTCCAGCATGTCCTATTCATACTTGTGCCGAGGTTTAAGTCTTTAGCTCTCGTGGTCCTGATGGATTTGGATTTTTTGAGGTGGAGCATGTCCATCAGATCCTGATTAGACATGGCCTTGTACATCAGGCAGAGATCACCTCTGAGCAGGCGGTATGCTACTGAATAGAGCTGAAGTTTCTTTAGTCTGGCAGAATAAGACATATGTTGGAGACCCTTGATCCTCTTGGTGAGGTACTTTTGTGGTCTCTCCAGCTGTTGCAAATGCCGGGTGAGGTACATACCAAATGGGGCATTGTACTCAATCATGGGTCTGATGAGGGAGGAATATAGGGGTACAATGATATCCTTGGATCTGGATGTGAATCCCTTCATGATGAGGTGTGCAAGGTAGAATGTTTTTCTAACCACTTTGGCAACATGGGTGTCAAATGAGAGGTCGCTGTCAACTTGGGTCCCTAGGTCTCTGATTACTTTTCCGTACTCAGTGGGTTGCTGTCTATGTGATAATTTGTGGGTACTTTGTTTTTCCCAAAGGGGATGATTATACATTTTTTGGCATTTAGTTTAGGGCCGTGACTCTGGCACCAGTTGTCCGTTTCTGTGAGGCCTTTTTGTAGGATGTGTGTGTCTGCTGGTGTATCGACTATGGCGCCTAGTTTGCAGTCATCTGCAAACTTTGTCAGCCACAGCCATCCCATGTTTGCTTTAACATCTGAGAAATAAATGCCGAACAAGAGGGGTCCCAGGACAGATCCCTGTGGGACACCACTTGTGACTGGCTTTGAGTCTGACATTGCTCCAGCAATTTTAACTTTATGGGTTCTGTCCTTTAGCCAGTTTGCAACCCATCTAGTGACATAAGGGTTTACTTTTAAGCTGTTGAGCTTATCTATGATGCCTGAGTGGGGTATTGTGTCGAAGGCCTTAGCCAAGTCCAGGTATGCTGTATGGACTGCTCTGCCCTCATCAATGGCTGTAGTGACTGTTTCGAAAAAGTCAACCAGGTTTAAAAGGCAGGATCTGCCCTTTACAAAGCCGAACTGGGTGGGGTCAAGTGTCTGTAGGTCCCCTATGTCTCTGTTTATGAGTTCCATAATGATTCTTTCCATAGCTTTGCAGACCAGGCTGGTTAAGCTTATGGGGCGGTAGTTCCCAGGGTCTGTAGAGGCACTCCCCTTGTGGAGTGGGACCACTGTTGCTGTACGCCAGTGTTCAGGTACATATCCCGAAGTAAGGCTAAGGTTAAATAGCATTTTATGTGTGGGTTTAGCTCCTCTTGAGTTCACGTAACACGCAACCCGGGATACCATCAGGTCCCATTGATGCTGTGTTTTTGCTTTGTTTAGGCGGTTCTCACTTGGACATCTGAGATGACAGGAGATTACATTCAGCTGGGATAAGTATTTCTTCTTTTGGGGTGAAGGAGGAGAAATTTGCACTGAACCTGTCAGCCAGAATGTTGGCAATATCTGTGGGTTCAGTGTATTTTTGTTGTTTTGAACCAACTCTGAGCATATCTGAGGGTTTCCGCCCAGGTTTCTAACATAGCTGAAGAAGGCTTTGTGGTTATCTTTAGTGTCCTTAGCGATTTTTCTCTCAAAGTTGGCCTTGGATGTTTTATGAGAGAATGTAGTTTTCTGCTAATGTTGATCAGAGATGTCTTCCCTTCATGGGATTTTGCTCTGACGTGCAGTAGCTTCCTTTTGTTATACAATTTGTTTATGGCTGAGGTCCACCAGACAGGACGCTTACCTTTGGTGGAGAGGGACTTGGATTTGTTTGGGATTGCATGATCCATGCATTCTTGGAGATGTCCATAGAAAGCATTTGTGAAGGATTCGGCATTGTGGGATGTGGTATCCACTGGCACAGTGGGCTTAAAGGATACCATCTCAGTCTTAAGAAGAGTGAAGTCTGCTTTTGAGAAGTTTTTCACTGTGGTCTTTTGTGCTGGGGGTGGAGGTGGGATATGTATATCCAGGGTGATTAGTTTGTGGTCAGATCTCACTAGTGAGGGGTATACGTCCGGTGTGGAGCATTTTGTCCCCATGTTTGTGATGATCAGGTCTAGTATATTATCTCCCCTAGTGGGAGAGGTGACTAGTTGTTCCAGTGCATTTGAATTTATGAATTCCAGGAACCTTTGGGCTAGGGTATTAGGGCTAGAATAATGTACCCAATCTATGTTTGGGTATGAAGTGTGGAAGTATCAGTATCAATTATTGTTCTGCAAAGTCCAGCCTGAGTATGTAATCAATAGGTATGCATAAATAGTTATCGGCTGTACAGCTGCATATGAGAGGGCTGCAAATATTGACACACATGCCAGCAGGCTGCTAAGGCTGTGCTGGGAGGCTGGCGAGTAAATTTCTAGCTTGCATTATTCAGGGTAAAAAAATAGAAAGTAGTAGATTGTCAACAACTAGTAGGTAGACTGTGTACTGTGTGCAATGAATAAAGGACTGTCATCAGGTGAATAAAGGTCTCTGTAACATTGAATAAAAATACAAAACCCAGACTGTTGTGTTTACTTTGTCGTGTTGTGGTAGGAATATAAATGTGCACAAGTTCTGCATAGTTATGTGTTTCTGGTAGAAAATAACTGTTTCATGCAACTATTACTGAAAACCTAACACATATCTGTTGTCTGAAAATTGCAGTACAGTTGTCATTACCTAGAGTATTTGTCTAACTACAAGATCAGATTGTGTAAACCAGAGAGTACCAGGGAGAAAAAAAGTCAAGCATGAATCAGCAGTTCCTCAGTAGCTCATTGTATGAAACACAGCTGTGGTGTACCTGCTTGCACAAACAGGCATGGTTCGAATCCTGGCAGTGGTAGTATGCTGAATGCATATTGTCAAAGAAGAATATGTGAATATTTGTATAAATGGTCAGGTAGTATTAACATAAATTACCTCCACAGGTCTGTGAGGTAAGGAAATGTTTATAATAGCTGTAAGAAGGCTTTACCAACACAATCTGTGTTCAACATATCCACTGTCCAACCCGAAGGCTGCAAATGACAGCAAGATAAGTACATACACCAAGCACTTTGTTCTGATACTTTCCCTCAAGTGTCACAATGTCACGGCTAATGGTCACAATAACCAGGGAGACAGATAGAAACCTTGGTGGAGAATGTCAGAACCACACTCCCCAAGCATGAGTGCTGGGCATTCCTGTCAGTGTCACATATGTAACTGAAAACGTGAATATGTGTAGAAACAGTCAAGTAGTGTTAACACATACTTCTTCAACAGGTCTGCCAGGTATGGAAATGTGTCTATTAGCTGTAAAAGGGCTTAACCAATACACTGTGTATAATAATCTCACTGTCCATCCCCTGGCCATAGGTAGATATACAGTGAGGTCAGCCATGGAGAGTAATGAGAAGAGTAATGATCTGTACAGTTGTTGAAAATTGAAGCCTAGACAGTTGTTAATTGACCTTTCTCCCTCTCCTCCACCCTATCTGCACCAATACTTCATACACATTAAATGGGTATGTTCATCTCCAAGCCTACTGTTGAGACATGTGTTGTATTGTTATACAAATATTGAACCATTTGAATTTTAATGTTCCCTGTTCAAATACTATCATTGGTGACCTGTTGCTATCAATGTAACTTACATGCTGTTACAATGCCTACTGTGGTTCCATATATACATGAGTTCTGTTTGCTATGCAACTGCTTCAATTCTGTTTTATGGGGTCAATCAGAACACCCATGCATGCTGTTATAACTAATCCTGAAATGTGCTGTTCTTGACTAACCACCATATTTTTAAACTCAAACACCATAGCACATCTGGGAAGGCAGATCCTGGTGTATCCACCTGTCCCATCTCATCTGGCCATGGCACTGGGCCCCAGCACATCTGGGACCTAACCCAGGCCTTCCTCTTCCATTGGTCCTGCACCACCTTTGGGTGGAACCACCTCAGGAGATGGGGCTCACCCCCCCCTCTGAGAGTAGGTGTGGAGAGGAGATCATCACCTGCAGTCAGGTCTGGGGATTGTTGCACAGCATCCTCTATTCAGAGTATGGTGATCAGCTGCGCCAGCTTGGGGGCTGCCTGGCACATCTTGGGCACGTAGCCTGCCCCTCCTGCACAGTCCCCAGCACAGCCACCTTTGGGGCCGTAAAGGATCAGTGGTGACTGCCCATGAGTGGGGACGTCAGTCCCACTGTAACCATATGGGGGCTCATGTGCGTCTGATTCCCAACCACCCTCCCCATCCAAGGTGTTTACCCCCACATGTCTTCTATACCACTCCTGTCAGCTGTCATGTCTGTCTTGTTTGTCTTCCTACCCAACTTACCTCCCCAAATGTACTTTACTATCCTTCCCCAGCATCCAATTCTCACCTTATTAAAAAAAAAAAAGGCAATCTGTCCCCCCCAAAAAAAAAAAAATGTTGTCCCATACATAGCTGTCCATTTCACACAAGTGGCCACTGGACACATGTAATCTGGTATAATTGGCTTAACAACACAATATTGTTGTCCTTCTCCCTCTCTCAGGAGTTTGAGTGTCCAAATTCACCTTCAAATTCTGTACAAATACACAGCTGTTGCTGTATCAGAAATGGACAGCTATGGATCTTCCCTACACCCATCCTGCACATCCCTAGCTGTCTTATCACCACTTTCCTATCACCCCTTTTTTTAAACAAATTAGCATAGGGGTAAGTGGGAGTAAGCTGCAATAAGCAGCAGTAAGTGGCAGTAAGTGAGTTTGCATGATGCTAAGCGATGCCTACACAGATTAAGCAGTTTCCCGTTTAACTGTTTGTTGGCATCGCTTACCATCACACAAACCCATGCAAACTCACTTACAGCTTCATAAAACTGCCTTAATCACCCTGTCAACATCAGACACTGTTCTGCCCAGCAAAAAACAATTAGCCCTGCCAAGTCTTGTACACAGGACCCTGTACACCACAGTCAGAGTAATATACCGCTACACCATCTGAGCTGTAATAATGAATGCTGTTTTTTCAAATATATCATTCAGTACAGGTATAGAATAGTAGGGAACAAACACTGTGGAATCAGTCATGTTTAGTATATATAAAGATACACATATAGATATTATGGTGATAAATAAATATGAAAAAGTATAAACATCAGATATATGGAACTATACATTTAAAACAAATGCATATAGAATATATAAATATATATT